>NW_028261390.1:34960762-35165762 GCF_051295495.1 Thamnophis sirtalis | reverse complement strand
TGCTTATTTGAACTGGAGTAATCAATTATTAATAAATAATACAATTTAAATTATAAAAACAATATGCAGATTAACAGCAACATGGAACTTTCATTACTTCATAGTACTTCAGAGATATACTGTTAAAATAAGTGAAAAAACAACATTCTTTGCATGTCATCCAGGATTATAAAGAAAGATTGAAGTTCCAACACATGAGACAAATGTCACAAACATTTAAACAGCTGTCAGACTGGTTCAATCTGTCATTAGTTTTGACCTTAAATTCAGCTTAGCTTTTAAATTTTAGAAGGGAGCAAAAAGAAATGAACAAAACAACATAGTGAAATTACACAGCTGCCTGAAATATTAAATGAAAGGAATAAACATCTGTTATCTTGCTCTTCAAACTTTGATGGTTTGGAGAAAGGTTCTGTTGTCTTAGATCTTTAAGAACATCTGAGACCCATGATGTACCTGTGAAGATTTTCTCAAAACATGGATACACATCAAAGCCCAATGCTTTGTTCTTTGCCAACCATATGTCACTGAGGAAGATTTAAAAAATATTGATTTTATTTAGAAAGTCTTAGACTTTGGTTGAGTAAATGATCTGAGGGATAACCAAAGCAGACATAAAATCATGGTGAATTAACTTTTCCAAGAATATATTTCCCGAGAATTAGATTGGGCCAAGAAAAAAAATAAGATCTAACATTTTGGATGAATTTTCTCAGTTTATTATTAAATATTTCAAAATGACATGTTTTGTTTCTATGCTTATGTCCATAGAAAATGAGAAAAATAGAGAACACATACTTTTTAAAAAAATGAACTTTTGAATACATTTTGTGACATCAAGATGGATAAATGTTAGTAGGTAAACAATTATTGCATTCTTCAAACTAATTATATGTAAAGTATGCATATTACATAATAAAAACAATTTATGAAATAAAATAAATATAAAATGTGCAAAGAGATAAGGGTATTTACTAGAATGAATGTCCTTACATCTTAGATCTCCTCCATAGTAATTCCAAAAACCAAAATAGATTTCTGTATAAGTACAGCATATACACAGAAATATTTCCTAGTTTTGGAACCTGCTGAATGATGTTTCAGGTTGATATTAACAGTCACATCCTTGTCATCCCAGTTAGAAAAAATGTTACCTACATAATGTTGGTTAATCTCATCAAGGCAAAGGTAATCCCGATCATACAGGCCTAATGCTAAATCACCCTACTTTACAATGGATTTTCTTGAAATAATCAGTGAATGTTACAGTGCTTTAATTAAAAAACCCTCATGCATTAATAACTTTCAATGATCATTTCCTACATGGGTGTGCAAAACCCTCTATATAAACATACAACACACTCATACATGGAAGAACTTCTGTATAAGTGAAAAAGATGCATTTTGTAAATGACAGGATGAAACTAAAAAAATGTTGAGGTTTAGAAAAATGAGAGAAGGATAAAGATGACTCAAATGAGTGGTATATTTAAGACATGGCCAAAAGCTAAGTAATGATAGGATATATTTCAAACAAGTAAACACCTGCTCAACCCCTCTCCCCTAATCCTAAAAGTTTCTTATCAATCATGATAAAAATAATTTTAATTTACTTAACTCTATATTTGAAATATTGTTACACCACAGCTCTATCATAATTAAAAAATTGAATTTGCTTCTTCACTTGCAATCCTAAAGCATACTTAATTGGAAGTAAGGAAACATATAACTTAGAAATGACCATTATTTATATTATGTAGGTATGTATTCCACCTCATCACTAAGTAACTCTTATTACATATTCGTGCTAAAACAATAATACGAATAATAAAAAACTGACTACATCCATATCTTGGGGGATAATCAACTTAAATAATTTTAATCAATTTGAATAAAATTACAAAATAAAGAAAATTAAACATTTAGATTCAGTACCTGTCTTAGGTATAATAAGCATCCCTAAGCACAGAAGCACTTGCTTTAAAATTTAACTTATTGACCATAGCACTCAACTTCTGCCTCCCAAATGGTTGGGATCTCTTTGTCATACAAGCCACAATTGCCTACCAAAAATCCATTCCTGGATCTCTCAAATTGCCAAGTTCAAATGCTAAAATTTGGCAACTAAATTATGGAATTCATTTGACACTATTTTGACATTTTCCAGTTAAAAATGGAATGGGAGGTAGCCTTATGGCTCTAATATCTACTCTCAACTCCCTGAATCTCTTATGATTGCTTGAAAATGAAATGTTGCGGTCAATGAGGCATATTCTTTTTTCTAGTTACTCAAAATTAACCATTTTCCAGATATTTTCCTTTTCCAAATTCACCACATGTAATCATATAAATGTGATGGCTTTGAGTGCTTCCTGAAAGATTGAGCAATGGCTTGTGCCCTGAACTCTGAAATGTTTTCTACTGTTGTTTCTGTGAAGCTGATTCTGTTTCCAGTCCCAGTTATACCCAAATCATTAAATATTTGCCCAAACTATTAAAACTTGGCCATTTTTTACTATCTTTAAATAGGCTTAGATTGAATCTAGCATTGTAGCTGGATTTCTTATACTCTCATAGATGTAAGGGAAAAAAGGATTTTTAAATAATCATACATAAATGGTATAGCTAACAAAAGGACAGTGCACCATATTCAGGGCTTTGTATAAGCATAGGTGTAAAATCCCTTCCATTCATTTTTGCAGGCCTTTTTTAAATGTCATTTTTAATACTTGTACCATTGTTTGAACTATTCTCTAGATTGCCATTTTATCACAGGTAAATGAAACCATAGTTGTTATGTTCTTAACATTTTTATTATACATTGCCCTACACTTGTAATATACAATAAATGTGAAATAGGAAAACAAACATGCTTATAAAAAGTGTTTGGTATTTATAAACATAACCTTCCTCTCTTTCCGACTGTCAAATAAGCTGTCTGTAGCCCAGAAGAGCATGCATATAACATTTCAATATAGCCCCAATGTTGATAAAGAGGAATAAACTTTGCTCCATGAATACTTCAAATTGATTAATGTACAAAGTAATTTATTATATACATATTTTAATTTTCTGTGAAAGGTTTTCCATGAACATATGCTATACATTGCTATCCAAAGCTGTGAGGTAAATGTGGTTTGATGTCCTTTCATGGGGCCTACAAGTTGTCTGGGTCTTGGGAGAAAACAGACTGAAGTTTTGAACCCTAGTAAGTGTGTGTTGTGGGTACCGTATTTTCACCCATATAACCCGCCCACGCAAATAACCCGCCCACGCGAATAACCCGCAGGTTTTCGGGATCGTGCAAAATATTTTCCGTATACCCCGCCCACGCATATAACCCGCGACGAGTAAGGGAGAAGGGAAACTGCTGAGATCGGGGGGAAGAAACGGAGGAGGAAGCCTGCGCAAGCTGGGGAAGGGTTGGAGGAACAGAGGAGAAGGAAACAGCTGAGGGAGAGCTTGGGACCACCACTTTCCTCGCGGCAGTGGGCTGGCTCGGCGGCTCGGGCTCCTTTTCTCCCTTTTCTCCCTGCTTGGGTTTCGGGACGCCTTCGTGAAAACCCCACCCCTGGCTATGGGCGAAGCGACCAGGAAGAAGCAGGAGGTGAGAGGAAGCCCGGATTCTGCAGCTCCTCGCCTTCTCTGGGCTTGGAAGTCCAGCAGGAAGGGAAGGGGAGGAGGCGGCGGCGCGGCTGTGGCTCCGTTTTCACACACACACACACACACCTCCCTTCTTCTGCTTTGCTCTGTGAAAGGGCTTCACTGCCGAAGCATTTTGGTTTAAAAAAAACACACAGCTGAGATGGGGGGGGAAAGAAGCGGAGAAAGAAGCCTGCGCAAGCTGGGGAAGGGTTGGAGGAACGGAGAAGGAAACAGCTGAGATCGGGGGGGTTGGTTGGTTTTTCTTCTCCCTACGATAAAGGAGCCGGATTCTCCCTTCCTGCCATTTGTTCTTTGCCAGGGAATTCAATGCTTTGCCTGCAAGGATCGTGGGAGAAATGGGGGATTTTACGGGGAGAAGGGCTCTGGTTCATCTCAATGGGCAGAAAGTAAGAGGGAGGGACCCTTCCTCCCTCCCTTCTATCTACCTTATTTTATTTTATTGAACTCCGTGGGAGGAAAAGCTCTCCTAGCCCCGCTCTGAAGTGAAGGAGTACATTCTTCCACGCTACGGCAGCCCTGAAGGGCCGGGAGATATTTGGGCAGCTCTCGTTTCAGTTCTACGGGCAAGGAGATGGGGGAATCGGGAAGATATTCCCTTCCTCCAACCCTTCCCCAGCTTGCGCAGGCTTCTTTCTCCGTTTCTTCCCCCCCCCCGATCTCAGCTGTTTCCTTCTCCTCCGTTCCTCCAACCCTTCCCCAGCTTGCGCAGGCTTCTTTCTCCGTTTCTTTCCCCCCCCGATCTCAGCTGTTTTCTTCTCCTCCGTTCCTCCAACCCTTCCCCAGCTTGCGCAGGCTTCTTTCTCCGTTTCTTTCCCCCCCCCCGATCTCAGCTGTTTCCTTCTCCTCCGTTCCTCCAACCCTTCCCCAGCTTGCACAGGCTTCTTTCTCCATTTCTTTCTCCCCCCATCTCAGCTGTGTTTTTTTTTTTAAACCAAAATGCTTCGCAGTGAAGCCCTTTCACAGAGCAAAGCAGAAGAAGGGAGGGGTGTGTGTATGTGTGAAAATGGAGCCACAGCCGCGCCGCCGCCTCCTCCCCTTCCCTTCCTGCCGGACTTCCAAGCCCAGAGAAGGCGAGGAGCTGCAGAATCCGGGCTTCCTCTCACCTCCTGCTTCTTCCTGGTCGCTTCGCCCATAGCCAAGGGTGGGGTTTTCACGAAGGCGTCCCGAAACCCAAGCAGGGAGAAAAGGGAGAAAAGGAGCCCGAGCCGCCGAGCCAGCCCACTGCCGCGAGGAAAGTGGTGGTCCCAAGCTCTCCCTTTACCGGTAGTTAATCTGTGTAAAATATTTTACGTATACCCCGCCCACTTTTATACCCCGCAGGGGGGGCGCTGTGCATGTAAAAAACGCATATAACCCGCGGGTTATATGGGTGAAAATACGGTATATTGGTGTTCTCTGTAGCTACAATAATTGTTTTTGGATGGATAAGCACTACTTTTCAGAAAGCAGTTTTGTGATTTGGATGTCCTTCTGCTGGAATATCAGGTAGAATATGACCAAAGGGACCTATGCTTACCTTCATTTGTTGTGTCAGTTGTGACCTACCTAGATCTAGCTGTAGTAATTCATGCCCTTATCATCACCTAGCTAGATAAATGAGATGTGAGCTATTTGGGGATTTCTTAAAGCTGATTCAAAACCACAATTGGTTAAAAATATAATAGCCCAGATAATTTCTAGTTTACATCATTGGGAGCATATAACACTGATTTTATTGATTTATCATTGGCTTCCAATTATTTTCCAGGTACAATTTAATTTATAATTTCTTGCTTGGATATCTACAGGATCACCTGCTTCAATCATTATTGCCAAACCATTATGTCAAATGGAAATAAACTGTTAATCATTTGACATTTTTAGAGAACTGGAGGGGTAGCTGAAGTCAGAAGATGCTGATTTTCCATGATCAATCTCTAAATAGAGATTAGACTTTTCCCCTCTTTGGGACATTTTAAAAATTAAAGGCAGAGTTGTTCTGGACCACTTCACTTGATTTATCTTCATTTTAAAGTTTATAAAGAATAAAAGTTAATGTTAGGTAGTGTTTGACTGTTTTTTTTTAATACTTTGGATGTTTTTACTTGATTTTTGCCATCTATGTAAGCAGCCAATAGATTGGATTTTGGTGGGGTGGGAGTATGGTAAGTAAAGTAAATAAATGAATATTGAACAGAATTGTTTAATTTGGCATTCCATTTTATTTATTCTGCTGGAAGTTTAGTATGATTTTCATGCAACAGCCAACATTCTCGTCATATTTATTTCTTGTCCCAAAATATTTATTTTTAGCAGCAGTCTGTCAATCAACTGTGTTTAATAATTGAGAAGGACCAAGTTTGGGAATTGTGAGTATAAAAGCCATCAATTTCATGCTGTTATTTGGTTACCTACATTAATAAATAATCAGATGTCAATTCAAACACTTCAGGAATTAAAATGGAAAGAGGAGGATTAAAAGTACAGTGCTCTCTGGTGCAATATCCAAACAGCTCACTTTCCCCCCACAAATCTAGTTCTAATTCCAGTCAGGCATTCTAAAGAGGTCATTCTGGAAGCCTGTAAAATGATTAGTGATTTTCACACAGCTGGGGGAAATGAACAACAATAAAATGCAGTGGGCAAATTTGTAAAAATACATTTATGGATAGATAAGCATAAAAAGAAGCATTATGTTTATACATGCTAAATCTGAGAGTAACTTATTCAGTGATATGTAAAGATCAATAAATTGGAAAGTGAATCTAGTGAATTATTTGCTTTTTTGAGCTTATGAGATTTTGAATGAGAATCATACACAGATATATGTACAAATATACTATACTTGTCTTGACAATTAGCAAGAAAAAATAAGTTCACATGGGGTTCTTCATTTCCAAAATTTGAATTAATATTTTAAATATGAATAAATTTGTTCTAAATGGATATATCATCTGGTTAGCTTGGTTTGCACATAAAGGTAAGTTTTACATTCACATATTTGTTAGTTTCTTGGATTAGGGCTATTGTTAAAAGTGCTGAATGTGTGAAATAAAACAGAACTATTGGCTAATTGTTATATCATAACACTAAAATCCTACAGATAAAGTCCTCTGTCTGTCTATTTTTCATTTCATTTTCATTTCCCTTTATTTGTATGCCGCCCTTTTCCCTGGGGGGACTCAGGGCGGCTCACAGTTCAAAAAAAGGGGGGGGGAGGACAAACAATTTCCAACATACAGACAATACAACATATTAAAAAAACACAACAGCCACACAAATTCGAGTGGGGTTAGAGTCTTAACCCCAGGCCAGCCGGGACAGCCAGATCTTTAGGGCAGCGCGGAAGGACTGGAGGGTGGTGAGGGTCCGAATCTCCATGGGGAGTTCATTCCAGAAGGTCGGAGCAGCCACCGAGAAGGCTCTCCTCCGGGTAGTTGCCAGTCTACACTGGCTAGATGATGGAATTCGGAGGAGGCCTAATCTATGCGATCATATTGGTCTAGTGGAGGTAATTGGCAGTAGGCGGTCTCTCAAGTACCCTGGTCCACTACCATGGAGGGCTTTGTAGGTGATAAGTAGCACCTTGAATCGCACCCGGAGATCAACAGGTAGCCAGTGCAGCTCGCGGAGGATAGGTGTTACGTGGGTGAACCGAGGTACACCCACGATCGCTCACGCGGCTGCATTCTGGACCAGCTGAAGTCGCCGAATGCTCTTCAAGGGCAGCCCCATGTAGAGCACATTGCAGTATTCCAGCCTAGAGGTCATAAGGGCACGAGTGACTGTTGTGAGGGCCTCCCGGTTCAGGTAGGGACGCAACTGGTGCACCAGGTGAACCTGGGCAAATGCCCCCCTGGTCACAGCTGACAAATGATGTTCGAACGTCAGCTGTGGGTCCAGGAGGACTCCCAAGTTGCGAACCCTGTCTGAGGGGCGTACAATTTGACCCCCCAGCCTGAGAGATGGAACACTTGGCCAATTCGCGGGAGGGAAACACAGCAGCCACTCGGTCTTTTCTGGATTGAGCACAAGTTTGTTGACCCCCCATCCAGTCTCTAACAGCGTCAAGACCCTGGCTCATCACATCCATCGCTTCGTTGAGTTGGCACGGGGCGGACAGATACAACTGTGTATCGTCCGCATACTGGTGGTATTTTATCCCGTGCCGTCGAATGATCTCACCCAGCGGTTTCATGTAGATGTTGAAAAGAAGGGGGGACAGGACCGAACCCTGCAGCACCCCACACGTTAGGGGCCTAGGGGTCGATCTCTGCCCCCCGACTAACACAGACTGCGACCTGTCCGAGAGGTAGGAGGAGAACCACTGTAAAACAGCGCCTCCCACCCCCACCTCCCGCAGTCGTCGCAGAAGGATACCATGGTCGATGGTATCGAAAGCCGCCGAGAGGTCAAGGAGCACCAGGATGGAGGCGTGGCCTCCATCCCTGGCTCTCCAGAGATCATCAGTCAACGCGACCAAAGCGGTTTCTGTGCTGCAGCCGGGTCTGAAGCCTGACTGGAATGGATCGAGATAGTTGGCTTCCTCCAAGGACCGCTGGAGCCACTTATTCATCAGAATTTTGAAATAAACTAAAGAGATGAATTAAGGAACTGGCAGGAAACAGTTGGAATTAAATTGAAAAGCAAGAGAAAAATGGCTTGCAAGTAAAGAGACCAAAGAAGAAGTAAGAAAAAGACAAGGTATTGTGGGATTCTATTCAGTACTGATATCCAGAGGAAAAATATAATCCAAGGAGACAAAAGACATTATTGTGATTGTGTTTGCCATGAGTGGTTGCCAACTAAGTTTTAATAAAAGTCCTTGATTAACTTTTGCAGAATTTAGCAGCAACTAGAGTAAGCACTTAGCCGAGGCAACATTATTGATAGTAAAGAGAGAGTTAATTTCAAAATTATAGTGCAATTAGATCACAAACAATTCAGATGAGAATCAAAAGAGAGATGGGAAGCTGAATGGTTCTTGCAAAAAGTAATACGAAAAAAATCCCAATCTGTCCTAAAAAAATGAATACCTTTCTATCCTGGTTATATTGCTAATAAAGAAAGGAATTGCATTTTTTTTCCTGGTCAAGGAATGAATGAATTAGGTTTTCCTGCTAAACCTATTTCATTCTTCTTCTTCATACCATTAATAAATCCTAGCACTGTTGTCACCTAATTAGAATTTTCCACTCTCAAAGACCTACAAAAGGACTTATGGTTGCTTATTCAAATAGAAAAAAGCAAATATCAGTGGCCTAGAAAAACTTTTGTAAGCAATGCAAATAAAATTGTTATAATATTTGCCTGGAGTGTCTGAAATGTCAGAAAGGATAGGTGCAGAAACGGAGAACTTGACTTAATGAATATCAATTGGGAATTTTCAAACTTTTTCAGACTATAGAATTTGTTAATTAAAGAAAAAAAATCCTAGCATCCCTGATGAAGGAGATAGGAATTATCTTTCATTGTCTTCCTTGAAGCACTGGAGTTTTTGCCAAGCCTCATATTTTCTGTGGTGCCTTAGAAAAATTGCTATGGATACCAATAGTTGTGTTGAGCAAACCTTTTTTAAAAAACCTTGGTCTCTCATGGAGCCGTGGAATGCAATTTGAATAATAGGAGAATTGCCCTGGAGGAAAAAGGGGTAATGTCCATTGAATGACTATAAATTGTTAAATTACTTGCATGAGACAGGAATTAGGATCTTTCGTTAATACAGCACGGCATAGGAAACAGAAGTATATAAGAATGTCTAAAGAAGGAAGTCATCCCAAAAATTCTACCTACTCTTCTGTCTTATTGAATTGCATTGCTAGTGACATCAATCATCAGCCTGCCAATGAGACAATCTTCTGGGCAGAAACTTCTTTGGCTTTGTTTTTTAATGTGGTGACTTGTAGGTGAGTGTAGCAAGCTCATACTGTCAATGTTGGAGGAAAGTGAATGTTACCAGATGCAATGTTTTTGTCAAAGCTAATGGATCAATGTGTACTAAAAGAAATCTAGGGAGCAGGCTGTAATTACTAGTTGTTCAAGATAACAAAAACAAACATTTTGTTAGAGGGTAAAAAAATGGAAGTATGGGGAAAGGAGAAATGATGTTGTTTGTACAAGCAAGTGCAAAATAACACACATGATCCTTCTCTATCCTCTATTGTGATTTGGAGATCAATACTTACTTTCAAAGGCTTTTACTTTAGTATTATGTCAGTTAAAAAATCCCACTCATTTTCCCTTCCTGAAAACAGGACTCATTAATAACAATTTTGAAAATATTTGGAATCCTTCATTCCGCCTAAGGGTTCTACAGACTGAAAATAAAAACAAAATGTTGTTTCTTTGAATGTACTATTAGTAACTAAAATAATAGTAAATTGATACTTCAATTTTTTTGTGTGTAGGCATGAAAATGGATAAGAAGAATTTATAAGAAGATAAGAAGAAAGAACCAAACTTTCTGGTTTTCTATATTTCTTTTTTTTTTTCTAGTAGCAGGGAACACAATCTGCGCATGTGCAAGATTAGAATGGCTGCCAGGCTTTTTCGCTCTAAATTAATCAGGCGAAAAGTGCTGGAAAACTCCTAGAATTAACTTTGTAACCATCTGGAAAAGGGTCCCTGGGGATGACTGCAATTCAGGGGACCCAAGGAGACCAGACATCTGGGAGGGGGTTGCCACTTTCAGGCGGCCCTGGACCATGCAACCTTCAGCGACTTTCGCGTAACCTATGCTCTTTGGCAGTGAAGATGGCAACACCACACTGACGACGGCAGCGTTTTCCAGCGATTCTTAGCAGTTGCGATGCCTTTCGACCCACTGCCCCTGGAGTACCATCTGGAGTACCATCTTGGATAGCACCCGCTCAATTCACCTTATTACGGCGCCATGGACTTTGGATGGGTGGGGGCACTTACAGCGAGTGTGGAGGCCCTCTGACATGTTGGTGACACCTACAGTTTGATCGTTGGTGCATTTGTTCAATGGAAGGAGCAATGGAAGATGGCGGAAATACGGGTGGGGACTTAACATTTTTTCAACTGATGTACCCCCCCCCTCTTCTTTGATCTGCCTCAACCACCCCAGACTTTGGACCCATCTGTTATATCTTTCCAGGTCTACAGGTGAGGGGGGAAGACGAGACACTCTCTTGTATACCACCGCTGGTTCTCAGCTATTTTGAACTCTAAGAGTCACCTGCACAATTATTAATACCTGCGCAAACCTTCTTTGTATGTGGAATGTCTGTTGTATGCATGTAGTTGAATGATCGCACTTTTTTAATTAATTTAATTTTTACACCCTGTTTTATTGTACCTATATGTTTTTAATGTTATAGTGGGGTATGCATGTGGAGAATGGCTGTTTGGTATATATGAGGGGACTGAGAACGTGGCCTGGAGCCCCCTCCACTGAGTGCAGAAGCAGAAGTGGATGGGGGCCCGGATCTGCCTCTCATCCCAGAGTGCATGGTATGAATGGCCTGCCAGGGAGAACGGGGGCCGTGGGAGGGGAGGAGGGGTCCACAGGAATGTGGACTGGCCAGAGCATCCTGGATACATTTGGGAGAGGCAGGTACGATGGGAGCTACAGGGCTAGCCATTACCGGGGAAGGAGGGTTCGCTATGTCACAGAGATCCCTCGTTCCGGCCCTGATAGCTCAACTCAAGGACCAGGTGGCAAGAGATGTCAGGGCCCTGGTCTCAGGTTGTTGTTGCTAAATGCCAGGTCTGCGGTTCATAAAGCTCCCCTCGTCCGGGACTTAATATTAGACAAGGGGGCAGACCTGGCATGTATTACTGAGACCTGGCTGGGCCACGAGGGAGGAGTGCCCCTCTCGGAAATGTGCCCAGAAGGGTTTCAGGTGCTCCACCAACCATGACACCAAAGAAGGGGTGGGGGAGTGGCAGCTATCATCCGAGAGTCATTAGTCCCTTGTGGGATCCCTGCTCCGGAGACCGTCGGGTGTGAGTCCCTTCTGGTGAAGCTGGATCTAGGGGGTCAAGTGGGCTTGTTTCTAACGTACCTACCTCCCAGCTGCGTTACAACAGCCCTGCCTGCGCTTCTAGAGTCAGTAGCCGGACTGGCGGTTGAATTCCCCAGACTGATAGTGCAGGGGGACTTCAACCTGCCATCTCTCGGCGAACGCTCAGATGGGGCGCAGGAGTTCATGGCTTCCATGACAACCATGGACTTGACCCAGGTAATTCAAGGTCCGACTCATACAGCGGGACACAAGCCCGACCTCGTGTTTTTCTCGGGGCAGTGGAGACGTGAACTGGAACTGAAGGGCATAGAGATCTCACCCTTGACATGGTCAGATCACTTCCTACTGAGGCTTGATTTTCGGAAACTACTCCCCCACTGCAGGGAGGTGGAGCCGATTAAATGGTTCCACCCCAGGCACCTGATGGACCCATCGGCATTTCAGACAGAGCGTGGAGAGATACCTGACTCCCTTGCCCACAATCCGACAGAGTCCTTGGTCGCTGCTTGGAATACAGCAGCGGCTGAGGCACTAGACCGGATTGCGCCTTTGCGGTCTCTCCGCGGCAGTGCATCCAGGAGGGCCCCTTGGTTTACCAAGGAACTCCGGGAGATGAAGCACCAAAAGAGACGCCTAGAGCGATGCTAGAGGGCTAGTAACTCTGAATCGGACCGAACACAACTAAGAGCCTTTATTAGGACTTACTTAGTGGCGATACGGAGGGCAAAATGTACTAATTTTTCCGCTCTTATTGCATCCGCAGAATCTTGCCCGGCCGCCCTGTTTAGGATAACCTGCTCCCTCCTGAAAGGGAGGGATGCACGGGAACCCTTACAGGGAAGAGCTGAGGAATTTGTTCAGTTTCTGTTGAACAAAGTCACTCAGATTCGGACGGACCTGGACTCCACTTGGACAGTACCAGCAGAGATGCTGAGGGAGGGCCTTGATCGGATTTCTTGGAGCGAGTTCCAGCTTGTCACTCCTGAGGAAGTGGACAAGGCCATGGGAGCAGTGAGTGCCTCCACCTGCTTACTGGACCCGTGTCCCTCCTGGCTGGTTTCGACCAGCAGGGAGGTAACATGAGGCTGGCTCCAGAGGATTGTTAACACCTCTCTACAGGAGGGATCTTTCCCGCAGTGTCTGAAGGATGCGGTGATAAGACCCCTCCTTAAGAAGCCTTCTCTGGACCCAGCTATCCTTAAAAACTACCGTCCAGTCTCCAACCTCCCTTTTGTAGGGAAGGTTGTTGAGAAGGTGGTGGCCTTTCAACTCTGACGGACCTTGGATGAAGCAGACTATCTAGATCCCTTTCAGTCGGGTTTCAGGCCTGGTTACTGCACTGAAACTGCTTTGGCCACACTGACCAATGATCTCTGGCGGGCTAGGGATAGAGGACATTCCACTATCCTGGTGCTTCTTGACCTCTCAGCGGCCTTCGATACCATCGACCATGGTATCCTTCTGCGACGGCTGGAAGAGGTGGGAGTGGGAGGCACCGTTTTACGGTGGTTCTCCTCTTACCTCTCGGATAGGTCACAGTCGGTGTTGGTTGGAGGACAGAGGTCAACCCCTAGGCCCCTTAAATATGGGTGCTGCAGGGCTCGGTCCTGTCCCCCCTCCTATTTAATATCTACATGAAGCCACTGGGTGAGATCATTCGCCGGCACGGGATTAAATACCACCAATATGCCGACGATACCCAGTTGTATCTTTCCGCCCCATGCCAACTCAGCGAAGCGGTGGAAGTGATGTGCCAGTGCCTGGAGGCTGTCAGGGTTTGGATGGGAGCGAACAAGCTTGCACTCAATCCAGACAAGACCGAGTGGCTATTGATGTTGCCCCCCAAGATAGTCCAGATATTCCATCCCTTAGCCTGGGAGGTGAAATTTTACACCCCTCAGAGAGGGTCCGCAACTTGGGTGTCCTCCGGGACTCACAGCTGACACTGGAACACCATCTGTCGGCTGTGACCAGGGGGGCTTTTGCCCAGGTTCACCTAGTGCACCAGTTGCGGCCCTACCTGGACTGGGAGGCACTTCAAATGGTCACTCATGCCCTCGTCACCTCAAGGCTTGATTACTGTAATGCGCTCTACATGGGGCTGCCCTTGAAAAGTGTTCAGAGACTACAGTTGGTCCAGAATGCAGCCGCGCGAGCAATATCGGGTGCACCTAGACACACCCATGTTACACCTATCCTCCGCGAGCTGCACTGGCTTCCTATCAGTCTCTGAACACGCTTCAAAGTTCTGGTTATCACCTTTAAAGCCCTACATGGCCTAGGACCCAGATATCTGCGAGACCGCCTCCTGCCACATACCTCCCAACGGCTGATAAGATCTCACAGGTTGGGCCTTCTCCAGGTGCCGTCGACCGGACAATGCCGGCTGATGACCCCTCGGGGGAGGGCCTTCTCTGTAGCTGCTCCGGCCCTGTGGAATGATCTACCTGCAGAGATCCGGACCCCTCCCACTCTCTCGGCCTTCCAAAAAGCCACTAAAACCTGGCTATTCTGGCAGGCCTGGGGCTGTTGACCTCATGAACGAGGTCCAGCCCCACCTAGATTGAGTGTATGGTGTGTTGCTTTTAAATCTGTTTTCTCTTTCCCTATTTTTTAACTTTTTATCTTTTTAGTCTTGTACTTTGTAAGCCGCCCGGAGTCCTATGGGATTGGGCGGCATATAAATTTATTAAATTACAATTAAATTACAATTACAACACAGCAGCGAGTACAGTTTTTTATTTACAAACATTTGATTAATGACTGTTTGAAGTTACAATGGGAACTGCTATTATTTATTTGGAAAATTTATATTGGTGTCTACTCACTCCAGAGACTCAAGGAGTCTTATAGGAAATAAAACCATGACATAAAAGAAATAAAAATAATAAAAAATAAAATAACCCTCCATACCCACACCCTGGTGACAACACATACGCATAGCAGTCATTTAATGGGTTCCATCCTACTCTGGGTTCACTAGCCCTCTGGCAGAACCATGTCTTTAGGGCTTTCCAAAAGAAGGTCAGAGTCTAATTTCATATCATATTTTGCCCTAATGACCATGGCAAAAAAAGTTATAAAATGACCACACTCCTTAGCAATGGAGGTTCCAGTCCCATCTGTGATTGCAGTCAAGGTCTACCTCTATGCAGATTTGCAATTCTGCTGTACATCTCCCCAGGGCAAATAAGTACACTTTTCTGAGGTAAAATACTTTCACTTTAAAAGTAATTTGTCAAGATGAAGAAGCCACCAAATTCACCTGGATAAAACAGTTTGGTTATTCTTGACTGGTACAGGTCAATCTTGCAGAATACAATCATCTTAGCCTTTTTCCCAAGGTAGCTGAGGTCTTGCAAGCCTGGAAGCGTGGTGGGCTGTTGTTAGTTCCACCTACTAGTCATCTTCTTAGACATCTCTTGCAGCAGTTGCCAAAAAAACTCTTTCAACTGCTCATGTGCTGCTAAGGAGAGGAAGTCAGCGGCATGAAAAAGATACATCATTCTATGTTGTTTGCAGCTTTTGACTGCTCATCAGGGCTTGAGAAAAATCAAATGAAAGAAGCATGAAAGAAGCTTTTCCACTTTACTGCCCCTCTCCCATCATCAAGCCAGTGGTGAGGAGAAAAGGAGAAAGCAAATAGCATGAAAGGAGCTTTTCTACACTATTGCCATCTTTTATCCTCTAGCTTTAGGCAAGGGACATGAAAAGACATGTACATATGTGTCTGTGTGTAGGAGAATGGACATCTACATGTATGTAGGAGGAAGAGACATTGTGAATATATATACTAAATACAGAGAAAATAAGACATTTTATTTTCTTCTCTGATCATACAAATATAACATGTATATACAGCAGAGCTAAAAATGCCTTTTAGAATTCTCTATACAGTTTATCTACAGAGATAGTGGTTAGGCAGTTTCTCTTAGATTTTCAAAGAGAAAAAAGATCAACTATTTTAAGGGCAACACTTCTCATGTAGCAATGATAGTAGCACTGATTCTGAAAAAGTTCAATGAGACTTTCCTTATAAAATCTTTCTTCAGAATTTAACTGAAATCCAAATGAAATCCAAGGTGGAATTGCAAAACAAAGCAATTCATACCACTGCCGAAATGGTTGTAAAATGAAAGACCAGCCCTTCACACAACAGCCTGCTGCATCTTGTTTATAAACTAATCCAGGAACATTGCATTCATGAATTTGTAAAACAAGTTCACTTGGATCAAATTGAATGAAACATTTTCTACACCAAATGTTGCATATCTCTATGAATAAATTAAAATATAGGTACTGGGAAGTTTTTTTTCTAAAACAGATAAAATATGCATCCTATGTGTGCTTGTATACACAGAGAGAGAGACAAATTGAAAATTTATGCAGTACTTCCAAATAGAGTGGATTCATTGGGGAAACTTCAACATTCATTACTGAACAGAGTTAGGGCTTTATTCAATGCAAATACAGCAGGTGTATCTCTGCTCTCTGACTGGCCCCAGGAGGTTCCCCAGGCTATGTTCCATTGGTTTCTTTCATCTATCATTCTGCTTTGTCTTGAAGTGATTATCATTTTTATCACTGACAATATGTAAACGCATCCCTATGTGTGTTTTATGTTCATTACATCTTGTTCTCTGAGGATGACACATTGAGAAATTTTTTTCTTCCAAAAATGAGAAAGTCTTTAAAAAGTATTGTGGTTACGTATTCTACTTCCTGCCTCAAGACACTCTTTACAATTCAATGGGAAACCCGTTTAAAATGCATATTTTTCCTAAAGAATATTCTGGCTTCTTGTATGTTAATATAAATGTGTTAAAACCAGTGTATGTATTTGTGTGTGTGTATGTGTTTCTATGTGCAGTTGCTATTTTTGTTTGTTTGTTTCCTTGTTCTGAGCAATAGTTTAGTGTAATTTCTATTGATTTTTAGGGTTTAAATGAAGGTAACAGACTTCAACTGTTACTATATTGATTCTCCTAATATATTGTGTAGACAGTTCTTAATGTGGAATACTAGAACTTGTTATGTTACAGATGCTAACTTGGAATGATTTCTTCTTTTGTGATGTACGACATCACAATGTGTGATGACACATATTGATCAGACCTGATCAAAGGTCCTCAGGAAGTCAACTAATGACAGGGACACTTTCAAAGTGAGTTTCTACAGCAAACCAGGTCTGCCAAGTCAAAGAACTATAGACTACAGACCCCAAAGTTCAAACTTTTCTACCTGAGCCTACTTTGTTGCAGGAAATATCTGTATGGTATTGATATCTTAAATTGTGACCCGATGAATGCCATAGTTTTGAGCTTAATGGTGACTTTCAGTTTTGACGAATCTGTGGAGATCGCTGTGTCTATTCTGGGGACCAGAAAGGCATTCTCTGAGTCTGCAAATTATGGTGAAAATACTGAGGGCTCCCTTTGAAATTAACAACCTTGATTCCTTGAACTTTATGATTTCTTGAAAGCCTTGATGTATAATCCCAAGACACATATAGTTTTGGGAGAGGGGGAAAATCAACTTTTTTTAAAAAAAAATCTCACATATTTTAATAAGGAAAAAAATCAGTCTCAAATGGAAACATTTGTGGTAGCAATAAATAGTTTGGTGGGAAATTGTACATTAATCCTTCTCGACTTTATACTTTTAAAAATGTGAAGAATAAATGCAATATCATACTTGCCTGTTTTTGTATTATCTAAATGAAAATCTTATCCCTAGTTTATCATGTCATTCACTTACACTTTATTATTTTATACATTCTGACAATTTTTTGTTTTAATACAATCTCATGTTAAAAATGTATCTAAACTCTTTGCTATTTGTAATAATTGATATCACATACTGTTTGACATTAAAGCCTGCATTCAATTAACAGATGTGCACATTTAAATAATAGAAACTTTACACTCAACTGAATACTTAGAAATAATTGAATTTACCATTGAATTCTTTACAAGTTGTCTGACTTGAATACAACTGCAGTTGGCAATCATAATATGCCAAAAATAATGACTAACTTCCTGGGATAATTGTCTCTCTACTACAATAAAATGACTGGCTCCAGTTTGGCAAAGAAGTGAGTGGATATTTAATTGTTTTAAGTATATTTATCTGCATATACTTTCCACTTATTAATTCAATTTATAGGCGGAATATACTGAGAAAAACTTGATTGAAAAAAGAGAAATATAGTTTTAAAATTGGAGGGGAAAAAATAACCTGCACTATGTTGATGACCCTGTTCTGATAGCTAAAAATGTTCTGCAATCTGTAGTAGAGAAAGTCATGGAATACAGTAAAAATATGACCAGGTCTGAATATTAAGAAAATGAAAATAATAAGTAAAGCATACAGTCTTGAACTAATAATGAAAATTTTCTATTAGTAGAGGATTTTATGTAGCACAGACTGAACATTTTAGGATTCCTGGTGCATCCACTATTAAAGTTATTGTAATTGTGGCTTTTTTATTTTTTTTATTTTTGCCTTTGGGATTGCCTATCAACAATAAAGGAAACCGAAACCGTGAAATATGTTAGAGGCCAGTCATGGAGAACCTTTTTGGCACTGAGTGCCGAAAAGGGAGTGCACATGCTCTTCTGGATATATCCTAGAAGAACAGCTGCCCATGGGGCATACATGCGCCAGAAAATAAACTTCTGGTTTTTGGCGTGTGCATGCTCGCCTGTCGGCTAGTCTTCTGGTTTCTGGTACACATGCACGTGCGATGATCAGCTGGCCAGCATGCATGCTCACACTGGATTAATGGAAGACAAGTTCTTCCAGTTTCCGGCTCTACTGCACACACAAAAACCAGCTATCATCACACGTGCATGTGCGCCGGAAACCTGGAAGAGGAATGAGTGATGTCGTGCATGCCAGACAATATGGCTCCATGTGCCACTTTGGGCACACGTGCCATAGGTTCACCATCATTTTTATAGACTATCTTTGTTAGGTACTAGTTAAGGCATTGGAAAAGATATTCTGCGACCATCTATAGCTGCAAAGAGTGAAATTCTTTGGAACAGAAAGTTGGACTTTAAAGAAGCAGTATAGAAAGTGTATTCATTTTTCAGTACACAAAACTATTATCCAATATGTCTAGAGATGGATTTAGGACATTGAATTGCATTGTTGAAAACTTACGGTCTAGGTTACTAGAGAGGACCAAAGCCGGTACTCATCCTTTTTATTCTCTGAAAGCATAGTGCAACATGATGTATGTTGGAGCAAGTAATATATCTTCACATGGAATAGGAGTGACCAGAAAATAATCTTATAGTCATGTTAGATACTCTAATGGAAATGTCATTTCAGTTGAAAGTTTTAGAACAAAGTGAAGTTATTCCAGCAATCATTAGGAGTGGAATTTAGCTCAATATAATCACATTTAAGCATATTTGGAATATAATATGACCCTTTTGGTCAACACATCTCAAATGGACACTTGTAGCTTGCTCCAAAGATAACCAAAATTATTAAATTATCCCTGCAGTGTATATTTTTTTTTAGCTTTGTGTATGATATGCATATATAAATTATTTCATGGAATGGAAGATATAACAAGAGAAAAAAATATGCCTCTTTTAGAATCTGGCTTATCTACTTAAATTAATTTAGAGAGACTCAGTATCAATAAACCGAAGGTATTTTTTTATACAAAATAAAATTAAACAGTGGAACTTTCTATCATTAGATATAGCAATAAATTAACAGATGATCAGACCATCACATACACACACACACACACACACACACACACACACACACAATTTTCTCCTCTTTCTAAGTATCCAGATATGTTTATTTGTTTATTTTTAACTGTGTTTGATATGTTTAATTTTGTATATAGTTGGTTACATTTAATAAATGAAGCACACCTGATTTGCTCATTAAAACTGCTCAGTACTTTGGTGGCTATAAAAACAATTCATAAAGTAACTGTTTTTATCTACCAACCTAAATTGAAATGGAAGTAATGTAAAACTAACTTTCGATAGCTTGATTCCAGCACTTTAATAGGACATTTCATATTTAGATAATGTAATTGTTGTAAAAGTGTATAAGATATAAATAAAAATGCTACAAGTCTAGTAAAGGATAGAGTCAAAAATGCCAAGAAGAAAGCGGGCCCCAGAACAAACCATTATGGTGCCAGAATGAATATAAATGCATAATTGTGATAATCACAGTGCAACAATTGTGCTCTTTCCTGGCTAGTATGCTTTCTGTTCAATCACTAATGCCTTGGTCATCTCTGTTTGGAGTGTTAAAATGTGCTCAACATGAGGCTACTATTGAAAACTATCCAGAAGCTTTAGCTGGTAGCTGGTACAGAAAGTGGCTGCCTGGGCAATCATGGGTGCTCAAAGAACAGCCCATGTAACAATTTTTCTGCATTGGGTACCAGTTTGATTTCAGGTTCAACTCCAGATGCAGGTTATGACTTTTAAAGACTTTAATGGCATGAGGTCAAGTTACCTGCAGAATCATCTTCAGTCCATTATATTCAGTTTATTTCCAGACAGGGAGGGATGTTAGGAAGTCAAACTAAAAGAATTCCAACTGATAGTGTCCAGGAAGAGAGCTTTCTCTGTCATTGCCTCCACCTATGAAACATACTTTCCTTCCATAGATATGAAGTCAGCCTGGCTTTCCAGAAAGGTGTAAAAAAAAGCCCAACAACATGGCTCTGCAACCTTACTTGAAGCACACATAGGATTTTTTCAGCAATGAGACTGATTAGCACCCTGAAAGCCATTCTTCATCTTTTAATAAACTTCCACACTGATTTTTATTCCATCTTTACCTTTTAAATTTTATATACTTTATATTTCTTCTATGAAGTGTCTTAGATGGGTGTAAACTTAGAGTTCACTTTAGACAACTAAATATAATTATTAATAGAAATTGTCAATTTGCAGAAAATTGAAATAGATTTGAAGTATCTTATTTTAATAAATTAATAATCTTAAAATTTAAAGAAATTTAAATATATTTTATGAACTTACAATTTGTTAATCCATCTATAATTTTAATGTTTATTGGAATCTTATCAGATATTTAAGAAGGATTGAATAATTCTCAGTTTATGCTAGAGAAGAAATGCATTTGAGGAGAGAGTAGCTCAACAGTTTTCCTATTTTTCTTTAAGAATCTTGTTATTGTTAAGAGTTTTTTAAGAAGAAAAGTTAGGTTTAAATATGTGAATGTGATTCTGTGGCAGCAGGGTCAGTATTCGACCAGTTCAGACCGGTTCAGGTGAACCAGTAATGGTGATTTGAATTGGTTCACCAAACTGGTAAATATCACCTCTGACTGGACCTGCCCATGCCAGCCCAGTCACCTGGTCACCGCTCGCCCCTTCCGGCCACTCGCCCCTTCCAGCCATGCACTGCTCACCCCTTTTGGATTCTCACTGCTTACCCTTTTCAGCTGCTCACCACTTCCCCCGCCCACCACCCACACCCTATACATGTTGCTTTAGTCATATGGCCCAGCTAATCACCTTGCCAGCTCTGCTGAGATCACCAAAGATAAGCAATGCATGCCGCCTGCTTGCCCTTCACCTTGGGTTGGGGCCAGGACCCAGGGATGTGCAATTTCCTGAGGCCCTGGAGCTGCCACCCACTCACTGCCCACCTCAGGCAGGTCAGAGAATGCACCATTTTCCAGTTCCATAGCCACCACCCCCTTGCTGCCTGTTTTGCTTACCTACCTACCTTCACACCACGGTGGCAAGCCTTTCATGCCAAGATGCCTACATCTGGCAATAGTCATTTTTGACAGCCTTCTGAGCAGCTCTGCTGTGATGCTGTCCCTCAAAGAATGGCAGCAGCTGCTGGGACGGCGTCACAGTGGAGTTGCTCAGAAGGCAGCTGCTGACCACAGTCTTTAAGTTATGATCCCAGGAGGGAGGGGGGAACCATAAAGAGACAGACTGCAGCTGGTGAATGCCTTATGAGCAACTCCACTGTGAAGGGAAGGACAAAATTTGTCTTCTCTCTGCCACAGTATTCAACATGGCTGCTTCTCTCCTCCTTCTCAGGCTCATACAAACAGAGCAAATATGAGATGGAGGCAAGAAGCAACCAGGTTGAATGCTAGAAGACTTGGCCGCTGAACTTTTCTGTTGGTTCTGTTGGTGTGGCTTGGTGGGTTGCATGAGTGACATCAAGTTGGTAATGCCCACTCAGTCACATGACCCCACCAAGCTACGCCCACCAAGCCACACCCACAGAACTGGTAGGGAAAAAAATGAATTTTCCCACTGTTTGGGGAGTTCTTTTTTATATTTAATAAATATTGTGAATATATTTATGAGAGTTTCAAATTTGTCAGGATCAGAATCTACCTAAAAAAATAGATTTGCATATTTGGAAAGAAACAATTAGATGTAAAATTCAAGAATGAATACATGTATTTACTTTCTGTTTTTGAAATGGTTTTCTATCAACATGATACACATTTTTTTAAAAAATCTAATTGTAATATATGTATTCCCCTTTGTTGGTATGGTATGGTTTGGTTAATTTTATTGTTTTAAGTATCTATCAAATATTTTTCTATTTGTTCAATATCTTCCCCCCTTTTATATAATATAGTTTTATTAAGAAAACAAGCATATGGCTTTTTAGCAGTTTCTTCTTTTTTCACAATGATTGAAGAAGTTAGATTGAAAGATCTCCTTAATCAATTTTTTTTTAAAAAAAATATTTGGTTCACATACTTATCCACACATGCTGCCTTTAGGAAATCTCTTTGATATTTGACATGAATAATTCACTCACAAGAAGTATGATGTTTTCAAATTCCAACCAGTTCTGGGAAACAGTATAATGACCATTGGAGAGAATCTAAAGCTAGAGAATTTACAAATTTGTGGTATAATGGGTATTACTTTAAGCAATTCATACCAAATCAATATCCCCTCTGAAGCCCTGAAGCCCTACTCAGCTCACATTACATTTTTAAAATAGAAACCAATTTATGCAAATAAATGTCTTGAAAAAGTACCTATAACAGGAACCTGATGCAAGTAATCTGGTCAGGCCAATATGTCTTATTGCAGCTGCACAAATGCGTAAGAATTATCTGGATTTGTACAACAAAGATAATGCAACTTCAATTTTATATATTTCTTTTAAAATTTATAACAATAGCTTCTTCAGTATTCTTTATTCCTAGTGCTGATGATTACTTCACTCAATTAATTCAAAATGGTTGTTAGAATTACATATATTTTTGAACAAGTGCTGTATATTTAACCTGGATCTATAGGGACATTATACCTATAAGCATATCTATATATATAAAAGCAAAATACCACTCACATAGCATCACGAAATCCCCAGAACTGTAAAGCCTACAAACTTGAAATTTGGCACATATGTTTCTCTTGGCCTCTAGATGCTTACTAAGAAAGGATTTATGAAATGACCATCAGATCATTAGTATTTCTTATATTATTATAATTATTATTAACATGCTGGGATGTTAGGAGTTAGACGTTCTAGTCCCCCTTCCCACCTGAAAAGAACTCTGTTCCAATTGCCACTTGGGCATGGGCATGGCCATCAAATGACTCATCCAGCCTGTGGGCTGGTAGTTAATTAAACTAAGCATTAGTATTAGACTAATGCTAAGGGAGAGAAGGGGATAGGAAAGGATCAATGGGGCCAGCCTGAGGGAGAGAAGGAGAATAGTCTTATGTGAGGCAAGCCTGAGGGAAAGAACAGGAGAGGAGAGGCTTCTGTGGGGCAAGCCTGAGGCAGAGAAGAGGACAGGAGAGGCCAATCATAAATACTCATTAATTTTGAAGCTATAAGTGTTGATTTATCAAGCCTGAACACACAGTTTCGTAATGGAGCATGAATATCCAGCTACTAAGTTTATATAACCAATAGTCATGGAGAAATCTCAATTGCAACTGATGAAAAGTATAAAGACGCAAGAATGTATCCTAGACATTCAGAATGAATATGTATTTTCCCTTGTTTTTTGAATGCCATTTGATGGATCTTATCATCTCTGAAGTTCCTATAGTAATATTAGTACTTGGATAGCATCTATTTAAAAGAATATTATTATTGTCAGGGCTTGGAGGAAGATAACCAGAAAACACAGCATATCAGGCCTTGGAAAAGAGTCTCATTAATATGTAAATTTTTGAAATCCCTGTAAAATGGCCTTCATTTCAGTCTCCAGTTCTTAGAATAACTTTCTCCAATGTGTTTATTATTAAAAACTCAATTTTCATTTGTCAATGTATATACCTCTTAGTGCACTCTGTTATCCCATCTACATTTAATTGGTTATGGAAAATTGTCACCTTGTTGTCAGTGTGGATTGTTGCAACAGAAAAAAATGTGATGGTAAAAAACATAAAAGTTTTAAATTATGAATATATCGTGTGTGTCTCACGTTTGGCTGGTGAGGATTGAACATGCTCCTTAGAACAGAAAAGAAAAAGTGCCGTATTAAAAATTCCTCTATTTTCTATAATTATAACATTATTTTTCATTCCATATTCCTTTCTGAATTTATTTAAAATAAATTCATACAATTGCATTGTTCAAATAATGCCATTTTTGCAATATACTGTTACTTGAAGCTTCTATTACAGGATGGCTTTTTTGCTACATAAATTTTTAATGCATTAAAGCTTTACATGCTAATAAGAAGCAGTTTTGCCATTTTGTAGAGTGGTGTATAATTTCGGCTTTTGAAATCTCTATATAATTAAGTCTTTAATAAGTTACTGTTGCTAAATATATTTAACAGCTATACCATTTTAGAAGTTTAGATAAATGACTTAAGTACTTTCCCCCCATTCTATGAATAATCTTGCTAGCTCTTACATAATAATTAAATACACCTATGATAATCTGATATTTTCTTTCAGGATAGACAATTGCATTTTTATAGAAAGTCATCTGAGAAGACCTAACTGCAGTAACATTCTCACTTCTGCTACCCAACAACTGGACTTTAAAGGCAATTTAATAACAGAAGTTTAATAACAAAATTAACAGCAGATCCCTATCATTAAATTATTTTTGTAGTTAAAAGCGTTATCTACAGCAATTATTATTTTTTATTTTCATATAATATTCTTTTGTGTCCCTCCTACAGACTGATACAACTTTATAAAATTTAAGATATGACCATATGCTTTGTTTTTGTTTTTCATTTTTATTAGGATTTTATTTTATACTTTGTATATTATTAATAGTATTGGTTTCTTGCACAGCTAAGCATATGTTTATACTAGATTTGGCACTCTTATTAACTTATCAAGTTCTTCCCAAGGTCCTGGTTTTGGCAGGTGTGGTTCTTTGATGTGTCAAACTTATTGTTGCAGGATAGAAATTGCTATGAGTAAAACAGCCTTTTCCAATTGACTGATGATGAATTTGTCAATGTCAAAGGTATTCAAGTTATGCCCCATTTGGTTGGGGATTATACCAAAGACACCTACGGTATTATAATTGTACTACTTTGACTCTCTTATGCCAGAGTCATTCTATTTATATTTTCAGGTATTATATTATTTTCTGTAATTCTTTCTCTTCTATTCTGCTGTCTCCAGATACTGCTACATACACTATCCGGACTTTTTTTTAATCTTTCTTATAGACAGTTGTTAAGTCTGGGCTGTTATATGCCAGATGCCAATTGTTTCAATTCTAAAGTCCCGGAGCAATTTAGCATATTCATTTTCTATGACTTTCTCTATTTTATGGCCTCACCAGTCCCTCCTTGCAGTGAAATGGTAATTCTTGAAGATTTTCCAATGCATCATTATTGCTTCTTTTCATGCCGTTGTTTGTAGTCAGTCTGTGCAATCTTTTTGTGGCAGCTAACTGGGCTATGCACTGTTTCTTTAGCTTCTTTGCAGAGATGGCACTTGCTATGTGTTGCTGTCTTCTCAATTCTGGCTTTGTGTGCATTTGTTCTTAAGGCTACTTCCTGTGTCTCTTTCTTCAACTTGACCATTACCAGATTTTGCCATTATCTGTTTTCCATACATTTTTTAATGTACTAGTCCTGTAATCCTTTGTTTTCCCTTTCCCCTTTTTTGTTCTTCACTTTTCCTTTTTTGTGGGTCTTCTTGGTCTCTCCGGTAACCAGTAGGCCTTTCTGGCATACTAGTTTTATTGCATCTTCTTCACTGTCCTTTGGCTATTCTTCTTTTTTTCTTCTTTAACTGACAGATGCACTTACAACATTCGAAGTCCATCTATTTTCTTTGGTAAGTGGGTGTCAGCCTCTGCTTTGCTGTCGCTTCGGCTGCCATGAAACGGGGAGGGAGGGCATGGTATTTGGGAGGGGTTACTCATTGTGCTGGAGGAAGGTTCTGGAGTTCAGCTGCTGGTCGGACTACGCATGCGTGGGAGATTCCCGCCAGGAGTAACGGCACCGACATTCCATCTTCGTGATGCCTTTTGAAGTTATCTCACACCTGACACTTGAGAGATTTATGATTGGACTGTAACTGTGATGCCAAGGGGAGGGGAATGGGCTATTCTATATATCAATCGCTTTCGCGCCTAAATATTCAGATTTCGCTTCGCTATGCCTTTAATCATTTATAATTAGTAAAAGTACACTTGATTTCTACACATGGAGTCTCGTGGTCTTCTTTCCTAATTATCTAATGGAGAGGTGCTGACAGTGGGTCTGTCAACATTGCTATTAGGATGAATAGCATATAATAGTGTCATTACTTTTCTGGTTTTCTTATCTAGGGTTTCAGTTCAGCCACTATTCCAACTGTGTATTTAATGACTGAAATTGCCTGATATTAATTACCATGATGGTGTTTTCTCCATTGATTTTAAGATCCTTTTCATTTTCTTGATGTATTCACTTCTGATTTCTTTCTTCATTTAAATTGCTTGATGTCGTAAGTTTAAAGCATGTGGGGGAGGGGCGCATAGAATTATGGGTGTGGGCCTGCACACACATGACTGCCCCACACTCCTCCCACTTTTGGCAAGTGATGGCAAAAAGGTTAGCCATCACTGCCTTATGCCACTCTATTCTGGATCAGTTCAAGAGCACCCATACGTAGAGCATGTTGCAGTAATCCAAATGGGACATGACTTCTGGCATGAGTGATTATGACCAAGGCCTTCCAGTTCAGCAATGTGCCCAATTGATGCACAAGATAAATATGTACAAAGTCCTCCTGGCCATAGTTGCCACTTGCTGTTCCATTACAAAAGTGCTTTTTCAAGAGGCAACTTAACTTTCTGGTTTTTGTTTGATGGTTCAATTTTCATCCAACAAGCTTCTTCAGCTCTGACTGAATGGTGGGGTCTTGGTAGAAGGATTTATATTCCTTGCAGACAGCTAGTCACCATCCAATTATAGCTTCTTGGATGAGAAGTGAAATATCTTCAGATAAAAACCAGAAAATCCACTTGAAAAATCACCTTTGGGACAACCATGATTGATAATCTCCATAGACATTTTGCTGTTCCACCAAAAGCCACAAATCCAGGAGAACTCCAAATTCCATACCAAATCTGTCTGTTATCCCATCCAGAAAACTATGAATGGCATTTCACCCATGTTTACATAAAGTTCATGCAGGCTTTAACCCTGGACTATATGTATGCCTCCACTATTATGGCCACTGGTATGCCTTTTGTAAGTGCACTCTTCTTTTAAGTGGTGTTAATATACATAAATATCTATCTAGTTTCCTAATATTTTGAAGTACAGATCAAAGTCCAATTCCTGTATGAAACATATAATCGGCTGAAACAGAATTGACAAAATCTAAAGCAAAATCCCATCTCAACCCTATCCATATACAGTATATGGTATGTACCTTCAAATATTTTATCAATTTGACTCATCTGTTATAAAATTGAAGTATTAAATACAGATACTGACTTCTAAAGAGCTAAAAACACCCTCTTGTGCAAAAATGAAATTGTGCCTAAAGTCACATATTGCAGTTGATATAACATAAAAATACATAATTCAATAAAAAGTTAAATATCTTTTTCATATGAACAATTGGAATAAAAGAAACTCATGCTAAAGTTTTACAGCATCTTTCAATCAAGGTTTCTTGAGTAGTCATGCTATCCCCTATCCACCAATTTGTTTCTCTCTGCCATGCTCAAGCAAAATTGTAAAACCATCATATAGTTATTAACTTTCATGATTTCATTACCAAGGAGTCAGAGAATATGGTTAAGGTACTCAAAAATTAGATTGGCTGATCTCAAAGAATAGCACCCTGTAAAATGGTATTTTATATTAGTGAATGGAAATCTAACTGAAGTCAGAGAGACATTAGCAGAGCCTAGTCATTCTGAAAAAATTTTAAAAGGAGAAAAAAAATGAATAGAGAACTCTTGAACTGTCTTTGGGAAAATGTGTGAATAACACACACATTTGTGTGGAGGGGTATGTACACACCTACACATGTACAGACATACAGAAAGACCATTCTTGTCTGAATTTAGACAAAATTCTATTATGTTTATGTATATGTTTGTATACACACAATTAATTTCATCATTACCTTGTATTTTCCAAGTTTAAGATGCCGGTCTGATATTGTCAGTATTATATCTTTTTTCAGTGTTGTTCAAACTTTATCATTGTAACTGTCATAATAAACAATGGAATTATGCCTAATTTAAAAATGTGGTTTCATTTAAACTTGTTTCTTAATATTTTAAAAGTTCTCTATCAATCAACCAACCATGTCTGTCTGTCTGTCTGTCTGTCCGTCCGTCCGTCCGTCCGTCCATCCATCCATCCATCCATCCATCCATCCATCCATCCATCCATCCATCCATCCATCCATCCATCCATCCATCTATCTATCTATCTATCTATCTATCTATCTATCTATCTATCTATCTATCATCTATCTTAGGAGATAATAAGGGAGAATAAGAGGAGTAAGATCCTGTAGAACAGATCCGGGCAAAAAACTGCAACAGTTTAACATAACTTATAGCCTTCATATCAAAGAGCCTTTTTCCAACAGTGATCATAGCATGATTGACTTTTGTCTAAATTTACATCCATATAAAGAATCTCATAATAGGACTCCTAAATACAACTTTAAAAAAGCAAAGTACGTCTCATAGCTGCCAACCTCTCATTTCTAGATTGGCAAATCCTATTCAATGAATGCAACACTGCTGAAGACTATTATTTCACTTTTCTACTTGAAGTCCAAAGAGTCATTAATCTATATGTACCTTTTGTAACACCCAAGGCCAAAAAGAACAAATTACCAATATTAATAAGGAAAGTCCAATAAAAAAAAAATCCATTTGGCAGAAAAATAAAAGTGGCTATGGAGCTAACTTCAAAAACTGATACAAAACCTTATGCCACCAAATAAAAACAGAATGTACCAATTACCACTGCAAACAGGAGAATGTGCTGTTACACACGAAATCCAACCGAGTCTTCTATACTTAACACCAAACTTAGACACTCAAAAACCATCCCACCTCTAAAAGGGAAAAATGGTGAAGATTGTAACGATAATACTGTTAAGACCAAACTCTTCAACATTTTTTCAGTTCAGTCTTTGTAAACAACAATGGCATCTCTCCCTCATTTCCTATTCATACCACAATCAATTACAATTATCCAATCCACATTGATTTTACTGAAGATACCATCAAAAGGGCACTATACAACTTCAAGCCATCTCTTTCTATTGGCCCAGATGGAATATGTGCCTACTTTCTAAAAAAGTTCTCCACCGCCTTAGCTGAACTTCTAAGCATCATCTATGAAGTATCTTTTAGAATGAACTCCTTGCCTGACCTATGGTCATTAGCAACAGTCATACCTATCTTCAAAAAAGGAGACCTCGGCCCTGTTGAGAATTACAGACCAATCTCCCTTTGCTGCGTCACCTGTAAAGTCATGGAAACCATCATAAATCAATCCATCACCCTCCACTTAGAGATAAACAACCTACTCTCTAATAAGCAATTTGGTTTCAGGAAAAATTGTCCTGTAATCTGCAACTCATACACTGCAAAAACATTTGGACCTCTCAACTCTACCAGGATAAAGCAATAGTTAACAGTGGTGTTCCCCAAGGCAGCGTTCTAGGACCAACACTCTTTCTACTTTACATAAATGACTTTTGTGATCTTATTATAAGCAGCTGTGTCCTCTTTGCCGACAATGTAAAACTATTTAACACCACAGGCAATTCTACTACTCTACAAAATGACCTAGATTATATATCTGAATGGTTAAACAATTGGCAACTCCAAATCTCTGCTAACAAATGCTCAGTCCTACACATTGGCAATAAAAACCAGAACATCAAATATAACCTGGGCAGAAACGATCTAAAAGATGAGCCACAGTCTGTCAAAGACCTAGGAGTACATATTTCGAAAGACCTAAGCCCCAGAGCTCACTGTAATAACATTGCCAAAGAGGCATTCAGAGTTGTGAACCTTATTTTATGCAGTTTTCTCTCTGGTAATGCTATGCTGCTAATTAGGGCATACAAAACCTTTGCCAGACCTATACTTGAATACTGCTCATCTGCCTGGAACCCATACTGCATTTCAAACATTAAACCATTAGAGAGGGTCCAGAGGTGTTTTACAAGAAGAGTACTCAACTCCTCTGCTTGTAATAAAATTCATATACCACCAGGCTTGAAATTTTAGGCCTGGATAACCTTGAACTACACGTTTGAACTCTATGTTATGACCTGATCTTAGTGCACAAGATAATCTGCCATAATGTCCTACCTGTTAATGACTATTTTTACTTCAACTGCAATAACACAAGGGCTATCAATAGATACAAACTAAATGTAATACGTTCTAATCTTGATTGCAGGAAAAATGAATTCAGCAATAGAGTAGTAAATGTGTGGAACACCCTACCTGATCCTGTTGTTAGTTCTTTTAATTCCCATATCTTTTACCTTAAGCTGTCTACCATGGACCTTCCTAAGAGGTCTCTAAAGGAGCATGAATAAGCTCACCAGCATCCCTACTGTCCCTGTCCTACTGTCCCATTTATATGTACTCTTTTTATGTGTTTATGGTTATGTTTTGCTTATTTATATCCATTTATTTGTGCCTTTTTTCATGTGTTTTCATACTTGTTTCCTTGTACTTGTTGACAAAAAATAAGTAAATAAATAAAATAAGTAAATATGCAGTTATTAGCCAATCAACCAGACATCATGCTGGTAGACAAAGACCAGAAGAGATCGGTGGTGATGGATGTAGCAGTGCCAATTAACAGCAACCTCAGGAAGAAGGAGTACAAGGAACTGGAGAAGTCCCATGGCCTCAAGGAGGAACTAGAGAGGATATCTAGACCTGGGGTGACACAGTGGTTAGAATTCACTCTGAACTAACTCTGTTGAGTGTTGACAGTTTGATCCTGAGCAGCTCAATTTTGACTTTGCCTTCCATTCATCTGAGGTTGGTAAACTGAGGACCCAGATTGATGGGGGCAATATGCTGACTCTGTAAACCACTTAGAGTGGGCTGTAAAGCACTATGAAGCAGTGTATAAATCTAAGTGTTATTGGTATATGGAAATTAAAATCCAAAGCGGTACCAGTGACAGTAGGAGCACTTAGGACTGTGACTCCTAAGTTGGCACAGTGAGTCTAGCAGATCCCAGAACAACATCATAGTTTTCTGTCCAGAAGAGTGTAGTATTAGGACAGATAAGGACCATGCAGAACTGTCAAAGTTCCAAATAGAGGACCCAAGATTAGGAAGACTCATATGGGTGACAATAGAATTTATGTGTGACATCATTAGCATATATAATATACCATATTACCATATAATATGCACTTTTTACAAGTGCACAACATATTCTATTTCATGGTATTTTCAAATTTATTGCTGTATGGTTTTTCTGTTTTTACAATTAGTAAAATAGTTTTTTTTTTTCATTTTAAAACATCTTACAGTCCTGGAATTTGGAATCTCATCTCGGATTCAATTACTAACCAAGCTTTCTAAACTTTTCATATTACACAAGATTAGATATTAACGTGTAACTTGCTGCTTTTAATGATACTCAGTGAAAAATTTCCCTTAGACCCATGTTATCTATCCTAATCTTGTGTCTGTCTTTTATGAAGCCTGATATAAGATATGCAACATTTTAAGCACTCACACATTTATCTTTTGGTCTTATCATATGTCATTTGGTCTTTATATTTAATTTGTTTATACAGAAATAATTTTTCTAATATGACTTTTATACTTTTATACTCTGCAGGGCATGAAGTAACCAAAGTTGATGGTTCAACTTACTAAAAAAAAAAACCACCTCAACATAATTTCTGCTTTCCATACAGCTACTAAATACACAATAACTTGGGCTATGGAAGAAGTTTGTGTTTATAACACATGTGTGCATATGTTCAAATGCTGTAAAATATTTTTTTAATAAATAAATAAATATAGTCCCAATTATCCTATTTATATTGAAAGAAAGCAAGAATAAAGTATAGTCATTACATCCTCTTTTCAGGTTTTATAAGTATTGTTCTTCTGGATAGTTTACTGAAATTTTTGAATTATTCTTCAGTATCTGGAAGACTGACAAAAAATATTCATAATCAATTATAACATCCAAAATGAATGATATCATCCATAAATATTAAGAAAGAAAATACCTTTCATCGGATGTACATGGAATTTAAAATAAATTCAACAATTGGATTACAGAGGTGACAATGCAGAAATGATTGTGCATTTGTGGTTTGTTTTCTTATTTCTGTATATTAAAATTTGGTTTTAGAGATATGAGGAACTGTAAAGGGAAATTTTATTCAGGTTATTTTTATTTCCTTCTGTTTTTCAAGCACAACCCTCATATCTGTTCTCTTTCAACCATAAATCCCATGTAAATTCATTCTTCATTTCTGTTGCACAGAATTAATATGAACCAGGCAGGAAGATTAAAGAATTTGTTTCATCTGATTTCCTCATCCAGCTTTTCAGACTGGAACTGAGAATTCATGCAAGAGTCTAAGATTAGATGCACCAATGAAGTGAATATATTCAGCAGTTTGTGGATGAATCACAAAATACCTTCAAATTCTATCAATTCTATCCATCCAGATATAACTTCAAAGGGGGGGGGGAAGAACCATCAAAGGAAACGCTAATGAAGATGATACAACTGCTGTTAACTGTTTATACCATACATTATTTTCCAAAGGGTGCTTATTATCTAAACTACCCACTTATGGAAATCATATTCATATTTAATTCTCTATGTGCTATCAAGAGCTCTTTACTCATATAAAAATCTTTTTCAATAGATATATGTCATTTGTAACACAGAAATGATAAATGACTTCAGTAATGGCAGCATCAGCATAGGAAACCTCTTAAACTGTCTTAAAGGGCATTTAGAAGAACATAGAAGCTATTTAGGGATGTGATGGCTCAGTGACTACGAGGCTCAGCTTGTCAATCAGAAAGGTTGGCAGTTCGGCTGTTCGAATCCCTAGAACTGTGTAACAGAGTGAGCTCCTGTTACTTCTTCCAGCTTCTGCGAACCTAGCAGTTTGAAAGCACTATAAAAATAGGAACTACCTTTAGTGGGAAGATAACAGTGTTACGTGCACCTTTTGTGTTTAGTCATGCCTGACACATGATCACAGAGATGTCTTCGGGCAGCGCTGGCTCTTCGGCTTTGAAACAGAGATGAGCACTGCCCCCTAGAGTTGGGAACAACTAGCAAATATCTACAAAGGGAACATTTACCTTTACCTAGAAGCTATTTAGAGATCAAGAGAGAGAACAGGCAACATAAATCTATTTAAAAATAAATAACAATGTACTTAGAGAAATAACAAATAATCAGGGAATAAGATGCATAAGGAATATGGAAAAGGAAACGAGCAGAAAAACAATAATTTTTGGATAATAGTGTCTGACTATGGTACTATTTATACTTTTTGACAAACATTGTTTGATACTAATAAGTTACATAGAAATGTTGTGCTGATGATGGTTGCAACTGACTTGATAAAAGTGCTTGCTTACAGATGTTCTGTTTTCCAAAAGAGAACATTGTGTTGCTGCAGTCTAAACAAAGCAACATCAAGACACTCTGGTGGTTTGCAGTTATTTGGGACAGTTTGACATTTGAAACCAGCATTTTGGGATCATTTACATACTGATATTTCTTGAATTACAATGATTCATTTAGGGACTGTTCAAAGTGACTTACAAGCAGTATTCACCCTTAGAACTGTTACAGTATCCCTACTGTCACATAATCAAAATTCAGGAACCACCATTATTTACAACAGTTGCAATGTCATTAGCATTTGTAACCTTCCCAGATGTCTTCTAGCAAGCAAAGTCAATGGGAGAAGTCAGATTCATATAACCACATGATTCAGTTAACAATTGCAGTGATTTGCTTAACAACAATAACAAAAAAGGTCATTACATTGGTTGCAATTAACTTAACAGCTGTTTAGTAACAGATATTCTGGTTCCAATTGTGGTCATATGTTGAGGAGTGCCTGCATATCAAGTATATAAAATTAATTATATTGTTATCTGATATAACATCCAGTTAATAGGTACAACCTATTCTTTGATAGAAGCTAAAGAAAGAGTTCTGTAACCTAACTAGATAAAGTCCATCTCAAATATTAGAGGCAAAACTCCAGGTAATCCTGGCCAGAAATGATAAATGTAAGGGATGCTGTAGTTTTTGTGATGCGCCTCTTTCAGTCAATATCTATTTAGAAATTATATTGTTCTGAGGACAAGTGGGATTGAAGAGGAAATAATCATTTTCACAATGAACCCTTTCAAAGGAAATGGACTTGTTGAAGGATTCACCTGTTACTTTCAAAACCTATTTTAAAAGGTTTTTAACACATGGGAAGTGAATTCACATCAGTTACAGCATTTGTTTGTAACAATGTCTGCTTTTTTCAAAGTTCTTAAAACCATAAGAAACTAACTGCTTTCATAGCAACTGTGCATGTTAATAATGAAATTGATGTATTTGGTCAAAAAAAAAAACAATAGGAATACGGCAACAAAAAAGTATACTGTGCCCTGGTAATTTATCAAACATCCAGATCAATAAGGCTGAAATTAGACATCCATTTTCTAAAATGCTGCTTGTTGGATTCATCTTACCAAACATAAACAAGATATGATTCCATTATATAGAGCAAGCCTGTCAAACTTGAGGCCCGCAAAGGCAAAATACATTGTGATACATCATGACCCAGCCCGCAACGTGTCAAGTTGGACACCCCTGATATAGAGTAAGGCACTATTTCTCAAATATCAACACCATCAACAAAGCTTTACAAAACATCAAAAAAATGTTGAATCAGAAATAGAAAGGATAAGATTTATATTTTTTTCTAATGATCAAGAACAGAAACCATAGCAGAATCCAAAATTAAAACAAAACGCTATAATAAACAAAATAAAGAAATCAAATGCAATATGAAATTTGGTTTTGTGATGAAAGTAGCTATGAAAGGAAAGCCAATCTCGGCAAGCTGAATGTTCCTGGAAGCTTTTACTTATCTACTTCCCAAATTATAAACAACTGTGTTCAAGAATGAAAATTGAGAAGTAAAATTTAATTTCCATTAGGTCATCAGTGAAATGGTTATCTCACATTAAAGGCAGAAAAAGGTTTAGGTCCCTAAACTGCTGTGGAGAGAGAGAATTTATTTTGCAAATTCATAAATCAGTACAGTAGTGCAATCCATCCACAGAAGACTTAGTAAGCACAATAGGACCTTATTCTAAATAATTTTGCATATGATTAGATGATAATTTTAGAAGTATGCTCTAAAAGGATACCATCTTTTTAATGTCACCCTAATAAATCTGAATTAAAATGAGATTAACTCTTTCTGTATTCCCACTTTGTCAATACTATAAGTAGTTACTTTAATATTACCATTTCAATCTTGCTATATACAATTCCATCCAACCCATGTTTTAATCTAGTCCAGACAGATTTATTTTCTCAACCAGTAAAGTATTCTTTAAAAGGGAAGCTGCTGCATTCTTTTAAAAGAAATTTAATACGTGATGAAAAAACCTGATGCTCTATAGTATTTTTCAGTGGGTATACTCAATAGCAATAAAATGAAATAATTGACTTTTTTTTTATCCCAGGGTGTTTTGTCATTATAGTTGTCCTCTAACATTTTTACTATAGCATTAACTACCAAACCATTAAAAACATACACTTTAATGCTTTCAAAATCATAAAATCTTTGTGCCTGCGAATGAGAGGATATTGATTTAGATAATTCAACTATAGGCTTGCTGCTGTATGTCAAATTTTGGTATAGGATTCAATGTTAATGAGGAGGCTGTTTACTATAAAGAAAATTCTAATATTTCATACTGGTAGAATGCAATAATGTGAAGATCTAAAATATCTCTACATTTAATATAATATATGAGCAGGCAGGGATAATTATAGAGTTGCTAACAAAGTCCCATTTATCACATCAACTAAAAACATCAATTACTGTCTCGTCAGGCTATAAGTCTGTTAGCGATGTTTCCTTTACAATGAAGCAGGCAAATTCATCCTGACTTTCCAGTCTTTCTTTAGAGATATCTGAATGTGGTTGAACCTTTTCATAAAAGATGTAAAAGATGAAATAACACTCAAACATTGTCATCTGAGGTAACGGGATCACTTTAATGATGTAACCCATTTAAGTAGAAATAGTCTCAAATAGAATCATTATTTGTTCATCTCTGTAGTTGAAGCAAAGTAGAAGGACTCACAGTGTTCAAAGACACAAGGAAGCCATAGCAACAAAACAGTATAGCCCATATACCAGTGTTCCATTTGTCTCTTATGTTGAATACTAGCATATCCTGACTTCCAAGAACCTGGGTTGATGCAACTCAATTTATGGATATTTTACCCTAGAAAATAAGTGAGTCAAGTTAAGTGAGAGGATATAACTGCTCAATGTGCCAGCTCAAAAAAAAAAAATTTCAGCCCCATCCTGGCCTAAATCAAAATCCTTCATTTCTCCCACATCAGCATGGAGACATATATCTGCCATGAGTTGCTAAGAAGCCCTACTCTGTTTTCTGCCCACATCCAATTGAACGTCCCTGGAATTGATTCAAATAGCCAGAATATCAAAGCTAATCATCAGAAAACCAAGGTAGAAAAAGGTATCACAGTTTAAAAAAAGAATTTGAGATTTGGAGGCATGGAAATAGATGTGAACAAAGACCAATTGTCAGCACTCCTCCACTGAATAATCAGGAAAGAAAACCACGAGACTCCATTGATAGAAATCAAGTGTACTTTTACTAATTATAAATGATTAGAAGCGTAGCAAAGTGAAGACTGATTATTTAGGCGCGAAAACAAATGATATATAGAATAACCCATTCCCCACCCCTTGGCATCCCAGTTATAGTCCAATCATAATTCTTCCAAGTGTCAGGTGCGAGATAACTTCGAAAGGCATCACCAAGATGGAATGTTGGTGCCATTGGCCTTGGCAGGAACCTCCTCCGCATGCGCAGTAAGACAGGCAGCAGAAACTCCAGAATCTTCCTCCAGCACAATTAGTAATCCCCTCCCAAATACCATGCCCCCCTCCCCGTTTCAATGGCAGCCGAAGCAGCAGCAAAGCAGAGGCTGACATCCGGCCCTCCTCTAGAAAAAGGCGGTCAGGCCTGGAAAATGACAAAACACAAACAAACAGACGAACAACAAAAAACAGAAAAAGAAAAAAGGGGGGGAGAGACAGTCAGGAAGGAGAGTCAACTAGGGCTTGTCAGGATAAGCAGAATAGAACTGGCGGAGCAGTTGGGGGGCCCAGAGATGGGACTTGTCCACCCACTCGGCATGAGACGGAGGAAAATTCTTCCAAGCTACCAGGTACTGAAGGCAATTTCACCGTCTTCGAGAGTCCAATATTTCCCGAACCTCAAAATGCTGTTCACCATCAATCAATAGGGGGGCAGGTGGCAGATCCACTGGCGGACGTAAAGATGAAAAACGAACAGGTTTAATGAGATTAATGTGGAACACAGGATATACACGGTTGAGGTGCTTGTGTAGCTGTAAGCGAACCAAAACAGGATTGATGACCTTGATTATGGGAAACGGGCCCATATACTTAGGCCCCAACCTCTTTGATTTCTGCATAGTTTGAAGGAACTTTGTGGATAGATAAACTTGGTCACCCACCTTGTACTGATAAGGTTGATCACGTTTCTTATCAGCCTGTTTCTTATGCGCGCGATGCGCAGCATCCAAAGTACAAAGTGCCAAAGGCCAAATATGCCGCAACCGCTCACTCCACTCAGAGATGGATGAAACCTGTGGCTGCTCAAGAGGAACTTTGGGAATAAAGAGTAAAGTCCTGGCCAAACACAACTCGAAAAGGGGTGAACCCAGTGCTGCTATGTACAGAATTATAATAAGCCACTTCCGCGTGTGGCAACAAGTCCATCCAATCATCTTGCTGGTAATTGATGAAACAATGTAAATATTGTTCTAGAACAGAATTTGTCCTCTCGTAAGCCCCATTAGTCTGAGGGTGGTGGGCGGAGCTTAGAGCCAATGCGCTTAAGAAATTCTTCCCAGAAGACGGAAGTGAATTGTACGCCTCTATCAGAAATGATGCGATCAGGCACGCCATGCAAACGGTAAACGTGAGAAATGAAAAGTTTAGCGAGTGCCTTTGCAGAAGGAATCTTAGGGCAAGGTATAAAATGAACTTGCTTGGAAAACAAGTCAGTAACCACCCATATGACAGTGTGCCCCTGGCTCTCAGGAAGTTCGACAATGAAGTTGTTATGGTCAGTCCACACCTCAAACGGGTGCTTAGCACCCTCCAGGAAGTGGCGCCATGTGGCCAAAGCCCAACGTACAGCAAATGCTTCTTTCTCCCAGATTGCCCAACGTCTCTCCGTGTCTGTGAGTTTATGGGAGGTGTAGGCACATGGTTGTAAATTACCTTGGTCGTTAGTGTGAAGCAAGACGGCCCCTGCCTCCATGTCGCTGGCATCAGCCTGAACAAAAAAAGGGCTTGTCCATCTCCGGATGCTTCAGAACTGGCTCCTCGGTGAAAAGTCTTTTCAACTTTTCAAAAGCAGCTTGACACTCCATGGTCCAATTCAATGGCTTGCTAGGTTTAGGTTTCGGCCCACCTTTGGACTTCAACAAATTAGTGATGGGAAGTGCAATTTTGGCAAAAGAAGGGATGAACTGACGATAGAAATTGGCAAAACCTAAAAATTTCTGTAATTGTCTACGTGTACGGGGCGCCTCCCACTCAGTGACCGCCTTGACCTTAGAGGGGTCCATCTCCACACCTGCGGGGGAGATACGATACCCAAGGTAGTCTATCTTCTCCTGGTGAAATTCACATTTGGATAACTTGGCATAAAGTTCCGCGGCTTGGAGTTTCTTCAGGACAGTGTGGACCAACTTGACGTGTTCTTCATATCTTTGTGTGTAAATAAGGATATCATCTAAATATACGATAACACCTTTGTAAAGGTGGTCATGCAAAATCTCATTAATTAATTGCATGAAAACTGCAGGTGCCCCCTGCAGGCCAAAGGGCATTACACGGAACTGGAAGCAACCCAGGGGGCAGTTGAAAGCAGTCTTCCACTCATCCCCCTCCCTTATTCGGACCCTATAGTATGCCTTCCTTAAGTCCAGTTTAGTAAAAATGCGGCCTTTCCCCAGTTGGGCCAGCATGTCCTTCATCAGCAAAGGGTAGAGATTATGAGAAGAGATTGAAGTAAGGTTCTTAAAGTTCACACACAAACGAAGAGAGCCATCTTTTTTTCCCCTGAATAGTACGGGGGCTGCTACCTTGGGTCTGGCTGGTTCAATGAAACCCTTTTGCAAGTTTTTGTCAATAAACTTCCTCATTTCCTCCATTTCTCTGGGCGACATAGAATATATTTGGGGTTTTGGAAGCGGCACTCCAGGCAAAATTTCGATGGAGCAATCAGTGGGTCTGTGGGGTGGAAGTTTATCTGAAGATTTTTCACTAAAAAACCCCTTTAGGTCCCAATACTCTTTCGGAATCTTTTCTTCCCCCTCAATTTTCTCCAGGCCCCTGGCGGCCAATGCGGGGCTGGAGCCAGCAGGCTCAGGGGCGTCGGCATCCCCATCTAGGGCTGTGCTGGTCCGAATACGCAGCCACCCCTCCCTCCAGTTAACGCAAGGGTTCCATTTACAAAGCCAGGGGAGTCCCAAAATAAGGGGTCTGTCCATCCCAGGTGCCACAATAAAAGACATCAATTCTACATGGGTGCCCATTTTCATCTCTAGAGGTTCAGTGTAGAAATGGGTTGCCCCCCCTGCAATGGATCCATCGATTTGGCAAAATACAATAGGGGTCTTCAAAGTCCTCAATTTCAAGCCCAGTTTCTCAACCATTGCAGGATTAATCATACATCTAGAACAGCCCAAATTGAGGAGGGCGGAAAGCCGCTCTGTCTCCCCAGCAGGTGGCACCCTTAACTCAATTGGGATCAACATGGGGCCTTTATTTGAACTCACCCAACGTGGCGAGGCATCGTCATCGGAGTCATCAGAGGAGCTGGTGGTCACGTCCGCTTCCTCCTTCGCCTCCTGCCAGAAACGCTGGGGGGTATTTTCAGCAGCGAAGGAAGCCTCCTTCTTCCTCCCTGGGGCCTTGCTAGTCTTCCTTTCCCTCTTGGTAGGGGGTGGGGCGGTTGGAGGAAGTTTAACGCAGCAATCCATGGCTCGATGGCCTACTTTCCCACAATGGAAGCACGTGAAAGGCTTGGCCTTGCCGGCGGAGCTTCCCTTCCCTTCACCCCTGATGCGCAATGGGGCCCTTTGAGCTGGGGGGAGGCGATCTCTCTGCTTTTTCCTCTTTTGCACGTTGAAGTCTAATCAAGTCTAGCTCAACGTCTGCTGCATTTTCATACCAAGCAACAACTCACTTGGGAAGGTGTCTGTTAACTCATTGTTGGTAAATGCCCTCATTTAATCCCAATGCAAACTGATCCAGGAGCGCCTCTTCAGACCAATCCCTCATATACGATGAAAGCTGTTGAAACTCCTGAATATATTCAGCCACTGGTCTATCTCCCTGCTTTAGGGCCATAAATTTCACCTTCCCTCGTTTCTCAATCAGCGGATCATCAAATCTCCTCTTTAGAGCAGTCATAAAGACATCAAAATTCCTTAGGAGAGGGGAGTTACATTGGTGTAAGCTGACTATCCAATCGGCCGCTTTTCCTTCCAAAGAAAGTAAAACCATTCGCACTTTAATCTCATCTGTTTCTAAATCAGGCCCATAAAGTTCCATATAGTTCCAAATCTGAATAACAAAAAGACCCAGGGCCCTGGCATCACCGTTATATTTTACTGGTAAGGGAGGGACTTTTGCCATTCTGTGTCTTCTTGGGGGGCCCCCTACTCTGGCAGCAGCCCTGGCTGGGGGGAGGGAGACTGTTTCTGTGTTTGTTTGCTCCCATCCCCCCTCAGCCTCTTCACCCTCCCTAAATTTATGCATGGAGTACCTTTGTTCAAATTCTTCCATTTGCTCTCTTTCCTTCGCTTTCTCTCCGGACCTCCGCTCGGTCATAGCTTCTTCCCAGTCCGCTGGTTTTTTCTTTTGTCTCCTTCTGGTAACTTCTGCATCCAAATTCTCCGAATCCTCTTTTTGCCCCACTCCTAAAGTCCAACGGGGCCGAACCGCAGGCTCTTCTACCCTTAGGCCAGCTAGCCTTTCAGGTAAAGATAGTTCTGCAGTTTCTCTTCCAGTCTCCTCATCATCGCTCGCTTGCAATGACATTTTGTCCGTTCCTCTTGTGAGTACACCCCCCATGGTAGGTTGAAAACTCCTGGTGGGGTGTGAGTGAGTCTTTGCTTAATGTCAGCACTCCCCCATTGAATAATCAGGAAAGAAAACCATGAGACTCCATTGATAGAAATCAAGTGTACTTTTACTAACTATAAATGATTAGAAGTGTAGCAAAGCGAAGACTGATTATTTAGGCGCGAAAGCAAATGATATATAGAATAACCCATTCCCCACCCCTTGGCATCCCAATTATAGTCCAATCATAATTCTTCCAAGTGTCAGGTGCGAGATAACTTCGAAAGGCATCACCAAGATGGAATGTTGGTGCCGTTGGCCTTGGTGGGAACCTCCTCCGCATGCGCAGTAAGACAGGCAGCAGAAACTCCAGAATCTTCCTCCAGCACAATTAGTAATCCCCTCCCAAATACCATGCCCCCCTCCCCGTTTCAATGGCAGCCGAAGCAGCAGCAAAGCAGAGGCTGACACCAATATTTTAGAGGCCAGAGGAACAAAGCAAAGGAAGGGAAAGGAATAACAGCCACCTTGTGTCTAAAATCAGCTAAAATCACTTTAGAAGAATCCAGTGACTGTCTAAAAGAGACTAAAAGCAGATATCAAATCTTAAGATCCAGAAATAGGTCCAGGCAAGCACTTGGTGTGTGCAGGAAAACAAACCTGCCAGCCTGGGTCCAAATTCATCACAGGTGGACATTTTCTGGTTAGGATGGAGAGGACCTGAAGGAGAAGTAAACCAAGTAGACCATTAGTATTTCTGTTTCCATGGGGTTCTAATTCATTTATAATAGTAAACTGTGGAAAGCTGAAGGAGGTTGAAAAAGCTTAACTTCTCAATAAAAATCTTCCATTGTGCAGTTACATCCTTTTGCTTTATGAACATACATAACTTAAAAACCCATCCAAAGAGGGATACATTATAGCCATCATATATGTGGTTGTTTTTTCCCCCTGAAAGAACAATAAAATGGTAGCATAAAATGTTTGCCTTCCAACTCTAAAACTGCTTCTGTAGTGGCTAAATTTCCTGCTTCATACGCAACCTTGGCATTCTTGGTTGTTTTATTATTATTATTCATTATCTGCTACTGGACCATTTAGATAAGCATCAAATTGGACACATGAACCTGATGTTGATCTCTCTAAGGAATTACAGAGAGCTGGTTCATATAAACTTACTTATTGTCACTAACATTCAAAGTTCTCTGCCTTTCCACTAAAGCATTTTATGTGACCAAATCCCAATATTTTATAGAATAGAATAACAAAGTTGGAAGGGACCTTGGAGGTCTTCTATTCCAATCCCCTGCTTAGGCAGGAAACCCTCCACCATTTTAGACAAATAGTTATCCAACATCTTCTTAAAAACTTCCAGTTTTGGAACATTCACAACTTCTGGAGACAAGTTGTTCCACTGATTAATTGTTCTGTCAGGAAATTTCTCTTTAGTTCTAAATTGCTTCTCTCCTTGATTAGTTTCCATCCATTGCTTCTTGTCTTGCCCTCAGATGCTTTGGAGAACAGCTTGACTGCCTCTTCTTTGTGGCAGCCCCTGAGATATTGGAACACTGCTATCGTGTCTCCCCTAGTCATCCTTATCATTAAACTAGAAATAGCCAGTTCCTGCAATCGTTCTTCATATGTTTTAGCCTTCCTATGCTTTAGCCTTCATATAACTCCTTTGGTATACAGCAGAGTACCATTATACATCAATTGAACTCTGTTAAAATCCTGGATATGAATTGATTACATTACAGTTTGTGTCACATAAATAAAAACTTCCTGATGTTCCCTAGTTTATGCCTGCTTTGTAGTTCCCGTTAATTCATAGTCCTATTTCAACATATACTTGCAGACCTTGAAAAAGTTGTTAAAATTAATAAATTTTAGTATATTCAAGTTCATAAAGATATTTATGATAGCTCTTTAAACTCATTTAAACTTTAAATTCATTTAAACTTTAATTATAATATATAATTATAGATGGTAGGCATTGTTGTGGTTTTATCAATTTAATGTAATACTTGTGTCATTTGAAAATTGCACAAGCAGTTCATTCAATTGTGAAATGATTACCCAGCTTAAACATGTCAGATTTGTACTAGATTTATATAAAATATGCATATGATGACATTTATTTGGAGCATTGAAAATTTTACCATTCATGAAAACAGTTTAGATTACCATTTTTTTCTTATCTATTTAACATTTATATTACTTTCCAAAATACGTGTAACTTTTTTGTTCACAGAAGAAAACAATTCATTCCTGAAGGAAAATGTTAGGCTGCCTGCAATTGAAACCTAATATTAGGAGGGGAAATGCAGTGGCAGATTTGTGGAGGGGCTGCAGAGATGCAAAGAATCCCCAATACAAAGGATAGCTGAGAGACAGGAAATCAAGCTGGTAGAAGCAATGATGCAAAGCAGACAATGGCCCAAGGAAAAAAAAGAGCAAATAGCCTAGTGAAGGGAAGGGGAGCAGCATGATATAGGTAAGTGAGGAAAAAATGTTTCACAGCATGTAATGATACAATAATTGTGTGCTATAAAGAAAAAGAAAATAGTTCCTTAGAGAATGCCCAAGAGAAAATGGCAAATAAATGATATCAGATTAGGGAATGGATTGAAAAGCAGAGATTAAACTGTAGCTGGTTTAGAAGAACAAAGTGTCCAAGGGAAAATATGACCAAAAAAATATCATGCTTGATTTAAGAAATTAAGATTAAAAACTATTGTGCAGTTCTGAGAGAAGAAAATTGGTAGGTGAAATCACTATAAAGAGAAAACACAATCCAAAGTATCATTTCTGACTAGGCTTTTGTAGCATTAAAGGTAACAGGGGGAAAAAAGTCAACTTGTGATCTCTTTTCCTCTTCTTTCCTCTTCCGTCCCCCTCTCCTGTCTCCTCTCCTTTCCCCTTCCCTTCCCTTCTCTCCTCTCCTCTCTTTACATAACAGCTATTTATAGGAATAGGCAGATTAACACTAACAGATACAATTTAAAAATAAATCCTATATTAATGGATTTTATTAATAGTTTATAATAGATATAAGAATAACTCAAGAAATCGTATCATGTCACAATCATATCAGATTACATCACAGATCACATTGTAATCCAAAATACCCAAAGTGGTTGTTCTAATACAGTTGATAGAATTGGGACAAAACTTGTTCTGTTAACTGGCTGGGCTTGTTTTAGGAAGCAAATTGTGGCCATATACAGGGTTTGGGTAAACATATCTCCAAGGGGGAGGAGAGATTATTTCATAACATGTTGCTCTTTAACACAATTTGCCTACCCAGATTTTCAATATTTAGGATCTAAAAATAATATATTTTAACTATTAAGGTCAGTTCTGTATTTTGAACCTATTTTTGAAAAACATTCTTGATATAAGAGCTCAGTGTAGAACATAAAGAAGTTTAATGATACAAATTATTTGGCCACAGATGGAGTTAATATTTCATCTCGGATTGCTTTTTCATGAAAAGTAATGAAATTAAGTTGAACTCATCGCACTCATGTTTACAATACATAGTACATGTAATACTATGCCTGTACTTAACCAAAAGGTAAAAAGGCCTGGTAAAAAGGAACACAACACTGAAGAGAAATAGTCAACCCAAATCATTTGGTTCTAACTTTACAAGCGGAGAAATAGAGAACAATAGAAAAGTTATACCTTTACAACAATTTTAATTGTAGAACTGGAAATTCTAGAGTTTCTGATTTCGGTCAGGATTTGGAGCTATGTAAGGTGAATTGTGTACATAATCAGTTTGATTGTATAAGGATAATAATTTCATTATTAAGAAAAAACAATTTAGACCAGGTAGCAATGCTGGAAATAATCATTGTCTCTTGTTAGCCAGCCAAAGAACATTGATCGTATTGGGCACATATTGTCCAATTACTTTGATGCAATTTCTTTATAAGGTATGCCTTAATCAATTGCAGGGGCCTAGAACACTGCCTCTGGTCAATTTCATTTTGTCATTGTTAATAATGCACCATAAATCTCTCTTTTCAGCAAAGAACAGATTAGAAAAAACTTTGTCTGGGGGCAGGAATAATTTCTTGGGATATGACATGATTATATAAAGTGGGAAACTGAATCACATTTGCAAGTTCATGGGGGATGTTGTGAAAAGAAACCCCCATCTCATTTCAATCATAATGGTCATTTGCAGCTAGTACCCCATATAGCAATGCAAAATAATCTCCAAATGTACTTAATGCAATATGTATTTAACTACTACATTTTTGGTGTAGTTCATACCCATCATGATTATTTTATGCTACATTAATTTGTACTACATCTTTTATACTCTATTATTAATACATACTTACATACATACTCCAAGAAAATTAATTTAAAGTAATACTGATGCTTCACTAATTTTTTCCAATGGTTATGGGACCAAAAACGTTGGAAACATCCCATGATTTAATTATGTTTATTGCTTTGGTAGGGAGGTATAGAAATCCTTTGGATTTTGCTCCCTTGAATATTAATTCCACATCTATGGATCTTTATCTTTATCATGCAGAAACAGAATCTACAGTGGTTTAATAATGTCTTCATTGCAAACATTAAATTACAGAAGCAAAATAAAGCATATTCTCCATTTAATAGAAATGAATACTTGTTAAGAAATTGTATTATTTAAGTGTTCTCAAGAGCCTTAGAGAAGGTACAGTGATATAGAAGTCACTTCAAACAAACATGGTCATAAAAGGTTACTAGAAATTATATGTTACTTGTCCCACAACCTCTCCTAATATTTCTAAGTTACTCAGCTAACTAGGAAATTTAAAATCACTAATGCTATATAGTTTATCACTTATATCAATTATCCAAGGAAGATGGATTTGATGGAGATATGCAGGAATTCACTTAGATAAAAGGGCCTGAAACTTTTGTAAAGATGAGAACAGTAGTTTGGAAGCATATATCAAATTCTTCCCTTCGCCAAATAAACAGGAGAAGGAGGGAGAGATACAGCACTGTTGTGGCTCGGTAGGAGCCTTTGGAGCTGCTATCAGACTCTGACACAGAAACCTCCTGTGAGTGGTTTCAGGATGCTCACAGGAGAGGATAACGAGCAGCTGTGGCTCATTAAGGATTTCCTCCTGCGGATAAAAGACTGATGGTGCCACACCCTAGTTGCAGAAGTCAACGTTCGTTCGTTCGTTCTGTTCCTGTTCTAGTCAAGGTTCCCCGTTCGTGTTCATGATTCAGAGAAACCAACTTGGAGAATTGGTTTGATGTAAGTTTGGTTTTGCATTTGCTGTTTAACTTTTTGTCAGAGAATTTATCTGTGTTTATTTTGGGCTCACAGCCAGCAAAAGCCGGGACTGATAAAAATATTTCCTTTGAAGTTCTGTTTGGCTGTAGTTTCTGAACAAGCAAGGTGGGGGTCAGAACAGTTTGACTTCTGCCCAGACAAACCTCCATTCATATAATTATGGAGCAGCTTTACGCTGAGAATGCCAGGCTGGCCCAGCAAATAACAGTATTGGCTGATCAAATTTCTCAGATGCAGAGAGCTGCAAAAAAAAAAACCAGCCAAGGAGGAAGTGCCCAGTGGCTATGCCGGATAAGTTTGATGGAAATCAAGCCATGTTTGCCGCGTTTCTGGGACAATGCCAGCTGTTCCTGAGTTTGAGAGCGGAGGACTTTCCCACTGACCAGAAGAAGGTGGGATTTATTATTAGTTTACTCTCAGGCACAGCTGTCCATTGGGCTAACCCCCTTGTTAACCCAGCCAAGCCCGTTGTTGGATGACTTCCAGGGTTTTTGTCAATACTTTAAGCGTATGTTTGAGGATCCTATTAAGGGGGAAACAGCAACCAGATGTCTTAAGTCACTGCAGCAGGGGAATGGTTCATTGCAAGACTATGTCAGTGAATTCAGGCTGCGTAGCCAGGATTCAGCGTGGAATGAACCAGCTCTGATGAACACTTTCCAAGATGGGTTGTCTGATGCCTTGTAAGATGAACTGGCGAGGGTGGACAGGCCACCGACGTTCAACATGTTGGTCCACTTGTGCCTCCGGATAGACGCCTGGGTGCAGAGGCAGAGGCCTCGCCATGCATTCCAGGAGACCACTAGCATGCTGGTTCACCAAGAGACTGCAATGGAATGGGAGGAGCCCATGGAGTTGGGTGCTGTCAGACCTTGAGTGTCATGTACAGAGATGGACAGACGATGTACTGAGGGGTTGTGTTTCTACTGTGGGGATCCTGGACACCTGGTGGGGAGTTGCCCCAAGAAGAATAGAAGGGTTGCACGGACTGCGGCCATCCCTCAGCAACGAACTATCGTGTCAGACAACCAGCGTGTTTGTGGCTTTGATACCCCGCTCGCACAATGTAGCGTGCGTTCGTGGTGTGTGGAATCCAAGGGTGTTCATGATTCAGAGAAACCAACTTGGAGAAGTGGTTTGCTGTAAGAGTTTGTTTTTGCATTTGCTGTTTAACTTTTTGCCAGAGAATATATCTGTGTTTATTTTGGGCTCGCAGCCAGCAAAAGCCGGGACTGATAAAAATATTTCCTTTGAGGTTTTGTTTGGCTGTAGTTTCTGAACGAGCAGGGGGGTGGGTTCAGAACACAGCACTATCAACTTGTCAGATTGTGTTATAGCAAAACTCAACCAAAGTAGGTTTAGCCTTTTTGTGGAGTTGATTGTCTGGTCTGGTCAACCTAGTGGGACTAATGGTTATGGAAAAAAAATAATACAGATAAAAATGGCATCACTATAGTTATAACCAGTTGCTTTTTTATTTGCATCTATAAGAGATGATGCATTTTTTTTAAAAGAGTGGATTATCTTAGAGCCAGTCTTGAACTCTAGTGACACATAGTCCATGCATTTATCCAGGTAAAATATTTGGAAGCAGTCTGCCATTGCCTTCTTCCTAGAGTTGGGCAAAATTGACTAACCCAATTGCCTCATTATTGCTTATGTGCAAGTACCAACCGATTGCAAACATATATCCTTCAGAACTTCACTGTACTTTCCATTGTCAGAATTTTGTTACATTTTGAAATGTTCAGTTAATTGAAAGTAGAATAAAAATAATTTTCAAAAAAAGTCAGTCTGAACTATCTGAACTAATAACTTTAGGGAGGGGGAGTTAATACTGTTAATGCACATATTACCTACACCTATTTACAGCAAATGGAATTCCTTAGTACAATCATATTAATACAATCATAACTATTAGTACAATCATAACTATTGTTCATATTTACTTTCATACATGTGTTCCTCGTGGAGCTGTTTAAATATAAAATATTTCTTAAACAGGCTGAAATGACAAGAACAAAATTCAAAATTGGGATGTATTTTTTAAAAGAAACCATCCAATTGTTAACCTGCAAATGTACATATATTTTGAACTGTCAATTAAAACCAGAAAGACAGCAATCTTCCTTCAGCAAAGTTAAATACTAAATGTAACAAAGGGATCCTGAACTGAACCTGGTTGAGCTTAGCACCTGGTTGTATGGGTCATTTTTTTCTTGTAGCAAATCATTTTAATATTCTCAGATAATATAATACATATTTAATACATTTTTATTATAGTTGGCAATAGATGAAATACGTTATATGAGCAACCATTTTCCTTCCTTTCACTTTGTAGACTTCACTCTTCTTCCTAGTACCATGCAAAACAGAACAAAATGGAACCACACCTTCAAACAATTTTTTTAAAACAATCTTTATTATATTTTTCTCACTTTTCATTCAATTTAATAAAACAAAAGTTTCCTATGAAATTTGTCAAAAAAAGAATTCAATGACATTTTCATTGGCTAAATCTGGACCTCTTGCTCTTAGTTGTGTGATTACAAAAGACTTGATAAAGATCACATATTTCATTGCAAAATCATTGCCGGGACCTTTGATGCCTGCTCTGCTTCCTTTGGTTCAGTTACATCCCAGGGGAATATATAACACAGCAGGAACTATATAATGAAGGAACTCCTTCTGCTGGGCATTTTCAGATTGACAAAGATAAACAGCTAGCTAAGCTTTAGAATCATGGAAAGAAAAGTAACATAAAGCAACCAAAATAGTATTAGCACCCTCTGCTCTTTCCAACAATAAAGTAGCTTCAAAAAGCCATATCCAGAGAAATTTGAAAGAAGTATTCAAATATTCCAAGCAGAAAGCAGCAAAACAGAAACATTTTTGCAAAGGAAAAATAAGAAGAGGGAAATAGAATGTGCAAGGTGGATTTTAACATAGCAGTAAAGTTTACATGGACTCAAACTTTCAAAACTAGTGTGAAATCATAAAATATTTTCAGAAAGCTAGCCAAACAAATTTGTAGCAAAACCAGTGAGTCTTAAGACAACTTAAAAAATTACCAATTTCACATAGCATAAACTTTCATGATAGTCCACTTCACTGGGCCTGAATATATAATTTATAATGCTTTATAATGAGGCCAATGAATGTGGGAAATATTTTTTTCTAGTTTTATACACTCATCAGGCCTCACCAAAGCAATCCCACCTTACCTATATTATCTATACCCTGAAGTGGGTTCTCTGAAGCAGAGAAATGGTTAACATTTTTATTTAGCTGCCATCTTTTTTTCTTTTGTCTCTAAAACCTTCTATCCAGACAACTGGCAAGTGGCAGGAGAAGACTGAATTATAAGTGACAATCTCTAAGCACATCCTTCTTTTTTCCCTTAGAAAAAATGATGATGATGATGACATCGACGACGACAATAAAGGAATCAGTGTCTTACATAGCTTGATTTTTCCTTTTTGAAAAATAATCCATAAGTGAATTTGGATGTACACAAACTAAAGTCTAATTTTTCTCCACATTCAGAACACACCACTTTCTCTAAGGAGGTAGGATAATGATCAAGAATAAAGATGCAGAGTGAATATAGATTATACTCAAAACTGTGGTGGGAAATTATTACTGTTGTTATTGTAACTTCATTTTTCCTTCAAAGGAGAATTTAAAGTCCAAAAATTGTGAACTCCAAAACTGATATTTTACTTGTGAATTTTCAGTTATGTGATTCTGAGATGTTCATAACTACAAAATGAGTGCATGAGACCAATGGATCTCATCTCTGATTTAAACCTTCATATATTTGGAGTTAATACTTGTTAAAACTTTAAGTGTCATTCTCTTGCTCTTACAAAGTTCACCTTATTTCCAGTCACATTTATATAGGATATACTATGCTCATTGTGTATTTTCAATCTTTTAATACAAAGTAGGGCTTGAAGGGACCTTGGTGGCCTTCTAGTCCAGTTGCATACTCAAGCAGAAGACCATATACCATTTCAGACAAGTGGCTGTCCAGTCTCTTCTTAAAACTTCCAGTGATGAAGCATCCATAACTTTTGAAGGCAAGCTGAAAGCAAGTTTGTGCTCACTGTTAGGAAGTTTCTCCTTAATTCAAGGTTGCTTCTCTCTTTGATTAATTCCATCCATTGTTTCTTTGTCCTGCCTTCTGGTGCTTTTGAAAATAAATTGACCCCATCTTCTTTTATGGCAGCCCCTCAAATATGGAATAATGCTATCATGACACACACACACACACACACACACACACACACACACACACACCTTTTCTCTAGACAAGCATACCCAAATTCTGCAACTGTTCTTCATATGTTTTAGTATCCAGACATTTTATCATCTTAGTTGTTCTTCTGTGCACTTTTTCCAAAGTCTCAACATCTTTTTTGTAATGTGATGACCAAAAATGGATGCAGATGTATTCCAGGTGTGCTCTTATTAAGGTTTTCTAAAGCAGTACTAGTACATGCGATTTTGATTCTACACCTCTGTTTATACAAATAAATATTATAATATAAATGATACATTGGATAATAGTGTAAGTTTAAGGAATTCTTGTCTTCAATGTTTTTTTCTTTCCATTACCATATGGAATGAAAAAAGCTTTCTAATCCTCATAAGAAAATATCCCAGTAATTCCTGAACTAAATACTTATACACACACACATAATTCCATTCTTTAATAGTAATAATATATCTAAAGGGAATCAACTTTGTTTTAAAAGCAAATATAGATGGCAATAATTTCTGTGCAGTAACATTCGCTGATAAAATATAGGTATTTACATTATCCTATTTATGAAGTGAAGTAGGAAAAAAGTTTAGAGTTTAGAGTTTTATTTCATTTGTATGCCGCCCTTTTCCCTAAGGGGACTCAGGGCGGCTCACAACTCAAAAAGGGAAGGGGGGATACAAACAGTTTAACAAGAACACAAAACTATACATAGTTAAAAGCACAACAATCATACCATTCCAGATAGGGGCAGCGAATCTTTAGCCCCAGGCCTGTCGGAACAGCCAGGTTTTAAGGGCTATGCGGAAGGCCTGGAGGGTGGTGAGGGTACGAATCTCCATGGGGAGTTCGTTCCAGAGGGTCGGAGCAGCCACAGAGAAGGCTCTCCTCCGGGTAGTCACCAGTCGACACTGGCCGGCGGATGGAATTCGGAGGAGGCCTAGTCTGTGGGATCTAATTGGTCTAGTGGAGGTAATTGGCAGTAGGCGGTCTCTCAAGTACCCAGGTCCAATACCATGAAGGTATTGAAGGTATTCCTTCGAAAGGAACTTGCTACCTTATAAAAGAGCTACTGTAAAAGAGATAGTTGTGGATTTGTACTATTAGACTTACAAATTTCTGTTAATGCAGCCTTAGAATAAAGTTGAATGAATTCATCTGGTTATGTTTCCTGTCTGGTCTGCCTAGGAAGCTGACTGGTTTTGAAGTTTTTACCAAAATGATAAAAGCAGCATTATGTTGTTGAGATGCTAATCCCTCCTCTTTCACATGTGTAAAAGAGGTAGAGTTAGCACAGTGTCAGCACAAAACTGCTTTTAGCAGTTGATACCATTGTCCCAACTACAAATGCAATCTAATACATCTGATGAAAAGTGAAATTGCTATACCTCAATAGATTTTTAGTTATAATTTTAAATAGAAAGAAACAATTTATTAAAGTGATAGACATATTTTATATAATTGTATATAGTTTTGATTATAATAGCTTATTGTAATGCAAATTAAATTTAAGGAGATGAGGAGAGAAGATGGGTATGGAAGTATTTATTTAAATACTGTTTGTAGGTTTTGATTTCTATTCATTTCTTCTTTATCCCATTGCATGAATTTCTTCAAGGATTTAACTAACTTATTTTGTAAATCTAATAGAAAAAAAACTTTTCCAGATTTGTTCATATTTCCCTTTTGAATGTTAAAACTCAGCTAGTTTCTTTTGTCAATCAAGTAAATCATTCTTTTCTAAGTCATTCTTTTGGCTTGCTGATTGTAAATCCATTTTCAACATCTTCTGTACCTTATCAGATAAAACTTATTCTACATCTGTTATTTCTTCAGTATCATATTTTGGGCATATTCTATTAATAGAAAAATATTGTTGGCATTATTTGATACTGTGAATATTAATTTCTGACCATTCTTCAAAATTCTGCTTCAGTAATTTTTTTGTTATAATATTTTACATCTTATCAGCTTGCATTTTTTCACTTGCCTAAATACAACAGTCTTCTAGTGTCCAGCTTTTAAACAAGACAGCAAATCATCAAATTAAATTTTATATGTCTTGTTGGGTAATATTTACTAGTTATCTAAAACAGACAATTTTGAAGCAATTTTCATCAATTGCAAAATGGAAAAAAGCCATTTAACCATTAAGTCCATACTCTATATAAAGAAGGATTCAGGAAAGATGGTTCTCCAACCATCTGCTTGAATATATACAGTGAAAGGAAGCCTCCATCTCCCTGAGTAATTTGCTCTAATGTGAGACTTATTTTACTGTTATAAAGATGCTTTTAAAAAAAAAATCAAAATCTGCCTTTCTGTAACTTAAATCCATTATTTCATGTTCTGTACTCAGAAAGGAGAACAGAACAGATCTTGACCTTTTTCTGTGTGACAGTTTTTTGGATAATTGAAAAGTGCAATCCTGTCCCCTGTCAATTGTCTTTTCTTAAGGCTACACATCCCCTAGTAAAACTAAGAACAAATTTAGCTGCTCAGAAGTACAACTGCAGTAGAACACTTTTTCAACTCCATGTCTATTTTAAAGTTAAAATTAAGTTTATAAATTATTAATTAAAATATGATTATTGGTAATATATTTATTGCATCATAAAGTATTGCTAAGTATTTGGTCTTTTCTTTATAGGTAAAGAGATAAAACAGCAATTCAAACAAGAAAAATGTCATTATTTGAATCTCGCTGATGATTATTTGAATATCATTGATGAGTTGCTTTGTAGAGTTAGATATATAAAATAAGTAACTATAAGAAGTTTACTATAAGAAGAGCACAGCACCTTCCTCAATAATATAATTACTCCAGATAAATGCATAGCATTTTCTTTCCTCTGTAAAAAAAATTGTGATAGCTATAGAAAAAAGAAAGAAAGAAAGAAAGAAAGAAAGAAAGAAAGAAGAAAGAAGAAAGAAGAAAGAAAGAAAGAAAGAAAGAAAGAAAGAAAGAAAGAAATTCTAATTTTTTCTAAACCTTAAACAAGGCTTCATTTTTCCATTCATTATTCTAATTCAACCAACCTTTCAAGTTTATCCTATTCCATCATCATAATGGTGAATAGAGTCCCATTAGATTCATATATTTTAAATGATATATTTGTTAGCCAAATATGAAAGCATTGCATATTATATTTTGTTTTGATTTACAACCAAGTATGGACTGAAAGTTGTAATAATTATGAATAAAGAGAATGTAGAATCTTATTTTTCTATCCCATAGAAACACTTAACAAAGTGTACCATCAATGGTTTATATAGCCAAGATCAATTCTAAAATAATGGTTGCATGCAAACATCTATACATACCATCCATGCAGTCCTTTAAGAAATTGTATGAACAACATATTTCCATAAAGTATATCATGACCCATTGTTTCATTCATTGGCCACAATCATCAGATAAAAAGTCAATAGTGGGAAAGAGAGTTAATTGGAGAAACTTTTCTCCATATTCATAAAATTAATTAATTTCCTTCCTTCCTTCCTTCCTTCCTTCCTTCCTTCCTTCCTTCCTTCCTTCCTTCCTTCCCTTCCTCCCTACTTACTTACTTACTTACTTACTTACTTACTTACTTACTTACTTATCATACTTACTTCCCAAGGATGCTTATTAGAATATTAATCTGTGGACACATTCTTTTTAACCTGAAAAGATTACAAGTGTTTATAAACATCAAGTGAAAATAGCAAATATAATGTCTCTCAATATTTTTAGATAGAAATATATTTCTTAACTGCTTTGAGATACAGTTCATCAACATATTGTACAGACAAAAGATACATTATAATTAATCCCAAATAATATTGTATAAATGTTTTAAGAAATGTGCTTCCTCTTTTTAAGTATAAAATATTCCCTGATTTTTATTTATATTTTGTTGCTTTCATAGAGATTCTCAGCTTTTGTGCCTATTGCCAATTTCAGAAATGTTAGTAATGTTCTGAGGGCTACATTCAAAATTGGCAAGAAAGCAAAATACTCTATATTAAATGGTAAGATATTAGAGAAGGAATTGATGCTAAAAGCAATAATGAAATTTGTAATGTGGAATGTAACTTGCTTGAAGGTTACATGCACATAAAAATAGTTGGAAAGAAAAAAAAAGCTGACCATCTTTTTAAAAAGAAACTCACTTAAGAGAACAAGATGTTATCAGTTTAAAAGCACTAGGATAGGAAGGAGTTAGCAAAACAGTTATTCAGACAGCAAGGGTTTAAAGGGTGCGATGGATTTGATAATAAACACAATTTAAAAAATCAATGAGGAAATGGTTCAAAATATACTCAAGTTTTTTTCCCAGTCTTTATTTGTACAGGACTTTCATTTGGTTGCTTAGCACACCAGTCTTAAACAGGCATTTACCAGTGGAGTACTATGCTCCTTTTAAAGATATATTCATGAATTATTTGTAGTTTAGTGTGGTCAGTTAGTGGGAATAATAAGATAACTGCAATGTCATGTAAATGCACAGAAGACATTACAAAAAAACCCTGCTACAAATCAGTACTATAATAATGTAACTTTTAAGGAAAGGAAACTACATTAAAACATTCTGGAGAAATAGCATTTCTTGAACTCATCCAGTCTAAAGAAATTCACCACTTCTATGAATAACCAGATCATTGTTAAACTCCTCTTCCTGTTAGGAATCTTTTTTGGGGGGCAGTTATGTTTTATTTGGTGTTCTTTTTTAGTTCACTACTGAAATTACATTAAATACTGCATAATTCCTATAATTTAAATCCATTATTGTATGCTTATACTCTGGAAAAAAAGAAATGGATCTTGTGTGATATATTTTCAAATATTTGAAGAATGTCATTATACTGAATCTTTCCCACCCACTTCCATTCTTTTCATCTCAAGGCCAGACATTCCCAGTTGCCCAACTTCTCTTTATTTAAACATTTATTTATGATCATTCAGCTTGTGATTGTTGTAACTACAGGCACAGGATTAAAAAAACAGAACAAAGAGAAACATAAAACGAAAAAATATAAAACAGTAAAACCAAGGCCAAACCACAATTGTGATTCTATTCCAGGGTTGAGTTCCTGTACCAGTTAGTACCGGTTCAGTGTGCATGCACTTTTTCCGGTTTGGTTCATTTTGCTCATGTTGCGCATTGCTCACGCATGCGCAGTTGACTGTAAATTGTTCTGCAGATGCACAGAAACATGCCCACAATGGCAGAAGAGATGGGGGAACTGGTTCAGGGGCATGGGCAGCCTGCATCACTGCCGGTTCTACAACCCAGGCCAAATCACCACTACTGGTTCAGCCGAACTAGGCTGAACCGGAACACCCACCTCTGCTCAATTCCCAACACAATTACAAGACAAGCTCCTCAATACTGTGACATAATATCTGAAAAAAAATCACACAGGTGCTCCAGACCTTATGGAATATAAACAAGCTTGGAAGCATCCAAATCTCAGGCGGCATTGCTGTACCTGAACCACTTCAGGATTCAAGATTTTAATATTATTAAGTTTTGTAGGAAAGCATCAAAATACAGCCTGTTTTATTTTTCCTCCTAGATTGGGGTGAAAATATCAAAGTTGATAGATTCCCTAGGGGTATGTAATATTATCATATTTCAGACAGATATTCAAAACAGTTTCACTGTAGTAGCTTCTTACCTTTCTCTTTAAAATCTGAGACAAGGATAAAAAGATAATATGTCAGAACCTCTCCATTAGATAATTAGAAAAGAAGACCACGAGACTCCATGGGTAGAAATCAAGTGTACTTTTACTAATTATAAATGATTAAAGGCATAGCGAAGCGAAGACTGATTATTTAGGCGCGAAAGCAATTAGTATATAGAATAACCCATTCCCCACCCCTTGGCATCACAGTTACAGTCCAATCATAATTCTCCCAAGTGTCAGGTGTGAGATAACTTCAAAAGGCATCACGAAGATGGAATGTCGGTGCCGTTAGTCTTGGCGGGAATCTCCTACGCATGCGTAGTCCGACAGGCAGCTGAGCTCCAGAACCTTCCTGCAGCACAATTAGTAACCCCTCCCAAATACCATGCCCTCTCTCCCTGTTTCATGGCAGCCGAAGCAACAGCAAAGCAGAGGCTGACATAATACAAGTATAGCAGCTTGAAATTATCCAGCAAATATTTTTTTTATTAGTTTATAATACAAAATCCAAAGTACAAAAGCAAATAATAGGAAAACTAGGGTAGGGAAAAGGAAAGGGGAGTATAGAAAAGAAAGGAAAAATAAAGAAAAAGTATTTACATCCAACTCCCTTTGGTGCAGTACAATAAGATAATAACATCTAACAAACCAGTTATTAAAAATCAACATTTTCATTAATCTTATCATACCATAAATAATCATGCCATCCAAATCTTAATTCATAACCTTCTAGATCAAATAGCCTCTCATTCTAGAAGTTCACTACTCTTTTAGCCAGATCAAACAATCAGCAAAGATTCTATAGAGAATTTAAACTTATTCTATAAACAATTTAAACTTCATTTTAAAGTAAAAAACTTTCAAATGGGGTAAAAATAAGCTCTTCCTTTTTCACTTGTTTGTTTTAAAAGCAATGAGTTCAAGATCAAGTTCTCTCCCTTTATCCCCAAGTTAGTAAATTTGATGAAGCAAGAACTATTGTAAATAAGACTAATCACTTTGCTTACTATTCTCCTTGACACACATACCAAATACATCCAAAATTCATTGTTCATATTAAACAAAAAAAACCAAACAAACAAATAAAGAGGCTGAGGAAAGCAAATAGGATATTTTGAAGTGTAGGTTAAGTCTTTTGACTTACTTAATAATGATGGGAACTATTAAAGGGAAGTCCCATAGCCTTCAAGGACTTTCAATGTTTTACATACCATTGGCATATTATTCAATTTTATTAGCTTGAAATATGGAAAATGATAAGTAACGGCAACTAAACCACTAAGACTAAAACAAATGATTATATTCTCCTTTTTTGCTCCAAAAATTTGCTGATTTCTTTGAATGTTGCTTTTTTTTTCTCAGACACTTTTTTAATGAAAATTTTGGGAAAAAAAACTTTTACAAATATTTACTTCCCTCCTCCCACCCTCCTCCCCCAAACCCCCGCCCCAACCTTCCCCCCCCCGACTTCCCAGAACCAATACAAGGTATAAATCTTTAACAAAAACATTCTAAAATAAACTTTAAAAAAAGTTAATATCATCTTTCATTTGAGCTTTAACTCCTCCTTGCTAGGCTTGCTCTAAACAACTTATATCATTCCTTGTTTCTTTAGTCATAAGCTATCTGAAATTTCTTAGTCTCATATTTATTTTGAGTATAGTCAACCCATCTTCTCCACTCTAGTTTATATCTCTCGTTTGAATGGTCCTTGAGATATGCAGATATTTTAGCCATCTCAGCTAGGTTTGTTACTTTCAGTGTCCATTCTTGAATAGTAGGCAAATCTTCCTTCTTCCAGTATTGCGCCACCAACAGTCTAGCTGCGGTTATTAAATGCAAAATCAGGTTACTCTCTAGAACTGTACAATCAGTAATTATACCTAACAAAAATAACTGAGGGGTAAACTTTATCCTTTTTTAAAGAACATTTTGCATAATCCACCATATTTTTATCCAAAATGCTTTAACCTTTTTACAAGTCCACCATATATGAAAGTAACTAGCATCAGCACAATCACATCTCCAGCATTTAGCTTGTAAATTCGGATACATAGAGGCCAGTTTTTTAGGATCTAGATGCCATCTATAAAACATCTTATAAAAGTTTTCTCTCAAATTTTGGGCTTGTGTAAACTTTACATTTCTTACCCAGATATTTTCCCATGTATCCAACATTATTGGTTCTTCAAAATTTTGGGCCCACTTTATCATACAGTCTTTAACTAATTCTGTTTCCGAATCCATATCTATTAATGCATTATATAGTCTCTTTATATGCATTGAACTTTGATTTGTTTTAGTAAATTATCCTTGTCTTGCATGAAAGCGATTTTTTGCTCTCTTTTCCATCTGGCCTGTAACTGCCCATACTGAAACCATGTTTGAATTACCTTTTCTTCTTTTAGTACATTCAAGGGATTTAATTGTAGTACACCTCTTTCTAAGGTAAGAAGCTGTCTGTAAGTAATTACATCCTGTTTTTGTACTATATTTATGTTTTCTATTGCGTGTCTAGGAATTGCCCACATGGGTATCTTATCATTTAATTTTATTGATATTTTTTCCAGACCCGCAGTAGAGCATTCCTTAAAATATGACTTTTAAAGTTCTTATCTACCTTTTTGTTATATAGCAAGTAAGCATGCCATCCATATACCAAATCATGCCCTTCGATATTAAGTATTCTATCATCTGTTAAGTTAATCCAGTTGCTAATTACCAATAAAACTACTGCTTCATAATATAGTTTTAAATTGGGTAATTTCAAACCTCCTCTCGCACGCACATCTTGCATTATTTTTATTCTCGGCTTCTTCCCTGCCCATACAAATGTATTAATGCCCTTCTAGCAAATTCACATCTTTTTAAAGTATTGGTATCATTTGAAAAAGAAATAAAAATTTAGGTAGAATATTCATTTTCACTGCTGCTATTCTTCCCAGCAAAGAAAATTGTAATTTTTCCCAATTTTTCATCTCTGTCTCTATGCTACGCCATAGTGGTTCATAATTATACTTATATAGCTTCCCATTTGAGGTTGAAATATAGACTCCTAAATATTTGACCTTTTTAACTATTTCACATCCTGTCATTCCTTCTAATTCTTCCCTTTGTTTAGTGTTCATATTTGTAATTAGCATCTTTGTTTTCCCTAAATTCATTTTAAATCCGGACACTTGGCCATATTGATTAATCATATTCATTAAAACCTTACTAGATTCCTGTGGTTGGGTTAATGTTATAACCAAGTCATCCGCGAAGGCACGTACTCTATATTCTTGATGCCTAATCTTGACTCCCTGTAAATCATCTGGACCCCGTATTTTATTCAACAATAGTTCCAAAGTTATGATAAACAATAATGGGGATAAGGGACAACCCTGCCTTGTACCTTTTTCAATTTTAAATGAATCTGTTAAACTTCCATTGACTATGATTTGAGCTGTTTGTTCCTGATATATTGCTTTAATTGATTGTAAAAAATGCTTTCCTATTTGTATTTTTTGCATTATTTTCAATAAAAATTGCCAATTCACTCGATCAAAGGCTTTCTCGGCATCTAGAAATATAAGCGCAGCAGGGATTGGTTATTCTTTCCCAAATATTCCAGTATATTAACAATTTGTCTTACATTACTTCTCATTTGTCTCCCTTGAATAAAACCTGTTTGATCATTATGAATCAATTGCTGAATAACCAACATTAACCTATTCACTAGTATTTTAGTAAAAATTTTATAATCTATATTAAGTAATGATATAGGTTTGTAATTTTTGCTTGAGTAAAATTTTGATCCTCTTTTGATATCAGGGATATAAAAGCTGTCTTCCAAGATGGAGGTACCTTCCCTTCCATTTGGATCTTATTGAATAGTTCCTTGAGAGGTTCTGCCATTTCTAATTGTAAATTTTTGTAATAAGCTGATGTCAGGCCGTCTGTACCCGGTGCTTTTCCTACCTTTTGCTGTTTAATTACCTGGAGAATTTCCCCCGAAGTTATTGGTTGATTCAATTTCTCCCTCTGCTCGTCTTTAACTATAGGTATTTTTTCTTTATCCAGGTATCTATCTATATCTAAAACTTGTATTTTATCATTCATATACAATCCTGTAAAAATTTCATGAAAGGCCTTTTGGATCTCATCCTGTTGATACACTTCCTTCCCTTTATAATGTAATTTCGATATATTGCGAGATTTCTGTTTTTTCCTAATCAAATATGCTAACCATCTATCAGATTTATTTGCATTACAGAAAGTGTTATGTTTTGCATATAGCAAATTAGTAGCCACCTGGTCTGACATCAGCATAGTAAGTTGCTCTCTTAATAAGGTAATTGCTTCTTTAATCTTTTTGTCTCCTGGTTTTACTATTAACTCCTGTTCTCTCTTCCTAATTTCTTCTTCTAGTTCCATTCTCTTTTCCCCCTGTTTATGTCTATGTAACCTATTTAAATTTATCAGAACTTCTCTCATATACGCTTTACTTGCATCCATACCATTTCCATAGATGTACCCTTATTCATATTAAAAACAAAGTATTCTCTTAACATTTTTTTACATTCGTTAATATTTTTTTCATATCTAAATAAGTTTTCGTTCAATCTCCAAGTCCTTCTTGCTTGTGTCCCAAATTCCAACTCCATCCAAACCAGATTATGATCTGACAAGGCTCTTGAGCATATCTTCATCTTCTTTACCCTAGAAAGCAAATCATTGGTTGTTAGTATAAAGTCAATCCTAGAAAAGGATTGGTGTCTATCAGAAAAAAATGTGAAGTCGTATTCTTCTACATTCCTTTCTCATCAGATGTTTCTCAATTCAAAATCGTCCATCATGTCGAAAAAGGATTTAGGTAGTTTCGCTCGCATTTGGATATTTTGCCAGAGACCCTTCTTGTCTTTCTTGGTATCCATAACACCATTCCAGTCACCCAATAATAGGCAAGATCTATAGTCCCAATGTACTCACTTAGTATGGAGCATTTTATAAAATTTATCTTGTTGTTGATTGGGAGCATATATTCCCAATAGAAGTATCCTTTTCCCTTCTAATACCAGTTCTATTGCAATATATCTTCCTTGAGAGTCTGCTTCAATTAATTCGGCTTTCATGTCCTTTCTTAAGTAAATAACTATACCGTTTTTCTTCTCCGGAGCAGAAGCTATAAAGTGTTGTCCAAGTCTTGTATTAATCAAGTATTTCTGATCAGTTTATCTAATATGAGTCTCTTGCAGGCAAATTATGTCATTCTTAAATTGTTTCAGATAGTGATTTATTTTCTTCCTTTTCTGTGGGGAATTTAAACCATTAACGTTCCAGGTTAAGAACTTAGTTGTCATCTTTAGCTCCCTGAAGCTTTTTAAGAGCCATCTGGAAATCCTGAAGTTTGGTTTTCGGCCTGGCTCCACCCACTACTTTTGAACTAAGACCTGTAGCTTCTTGGATGGTAACATGTGTTTGTTGTGAGGCTTATTGCTTTTTTAGTTCTTGTTCCATTCGCCTGGTGATCACGCGGGTTTGTCTTTGCTCCTTTGCTCCTTGTAACTCTGAAAGAGGAAGTTGGTCCAGCTTTGTTGATCCTTGAGTGGCTTGCTGTCTATCCTGTCCTTGTTCTCTTTATCTGGGTCCAGGAGGGGGAGGAGGTACTGCCTTCAATATATTATTGTAAAAATCTCGAGCCTTCCATACTGAGTTAAGATGATATCTTTGCCCCTGATAGGTGACTGCAAGTCCAGCTGGAGCCTCCCATCTGAACTGTAGCTGATGATTTTTGAGCTCATCGACTAAGAAGACATAGTCTTTTCTTGATCTCAACATTTTAGGTGGTATTTCCTTCAAAACAGTCACCTCCTGGCCCCCAATTTGAAGCTTTAGTTTTGTAAGACTCTTGCAGTATCAAATTCCTCATGTCTCTCATAGTAAAATACACCACAATGTCTCTTGGGAGTTGCTTTTGTCTGGCAATCCAGGAGTTAACATGATATATCTTGTCAATTTGCCATTCAAAATTCCCTCCTGGCCTTCCCATCAATTGATCAAAGGCTTCTGAGAAGATCTGCTTCAAATTTTCTTGATTTTTCTCTTGAAGGCCTCTTATACTTAAGGCAAATTCCATCTGTCTATACTGCAACATTATAATTTCATTTTCTGCATTGCCAACCTTTTGTTGAACCGCACCCATTTTCGTTACCAGATTAATATTAGAATAACTAAGATCTTCTAATCTATCTTCAATTCCCGAGATACAGCCTGATAGGCAGTTAAAAGCCGCAAGAATATTGTCTCTAATTTGCTGGTTCTGAATCTGAACCGAATTCATAAGCTCTTCTGACAATTCTTTATGAGCAGCAGATATCTCTTCCTTTATTTTAATTTCCATCGCAGCTGCATGATTTTTTAAAGCCTCAGCTAATTCTTTTTGCAAAATTTCTCGGGTCAGGGGCTGCCCTGCAGGAGTAGGGGGGAGTAGTGACTGTAATTTAGTTCCAGGAACAGGCGAATTTCCTGTGCTTTTCGACGTGTTAGGGGGGGGGGACTTTTGCTGCTTAGAAGCCATTCCAGATTTAATCTTCTCCACCCAATTAGTAAATCCAGGCAAGCCGCTTTTCCAGCAATTACTATTTAGTTTGGTAATAAATCACTTCTTGATCTTTAAATGTTCTGAGCTCCGTAAAAATGTCAACAGAGCCTGACCTCTCCTACAGAGCTGTTTGGCGCCATTTTATGTGTATTTCTAGCAAGTAAATTGTCAGAAGGAATTCTTTTTAAAAATGGAGTTAAAGATTTATACATACAATTAGAAGTTCACCAGTATTAGTTCCACCCACTTTGAAATCAGTAATAAATCAGTCTTTGTGCTGAGGGTGGGCGTATGCCTTTGTTCTCCAAAACGGCAGAAGAGGTTCTTGACGCAGAGAAATACTATGTTGCCAGGCGGCTCCCACTTCCCATCCCAGATTTATGTTCTGGGGGGGGGGGGTTAGTTGGAGCGCTGCCCAAATATAGCTTGCTCGCCTTCTTCTTCTTTGCCCGGAGAAGAGGTAATCAAACTGCCAAACAGTTGATGGATATTGTTTAGACAGTTTAACGCAGCCAAGAATCCGGAGCTGTTAAAAACAACAACCCCCTCAGGCCTCGCCCAACCGGAAGCTTTTGAATGTTGTTTTATCATCTTCCCACCCCTTCCTGCCCTGAATAACCAAGAAACTATGTTATGTCTTATTTATAAAGATGAGAAACATTAACATATCTGTTATCTATACAAATGCCAGGTTGTATGTAGTTTACAATAAATATTTCAGTTGGAAGAACTTAAAAAGAATTTTATAAGGATCAATCTATTTTCTTTAAATAATGTGTCAAATATGGGGGGGACTATCATATAACCACCCACTTTAATTACAGCTGACAAGTGTTGTTCACTTATTGTGAATTTTCTCACACTCTCAATATGGAAAGAAATTCAGACTTATGATATTACTGAATGGGAAAATAAGTTTTACTTCACGTTTCCCCCATGTTATAATAAGGATCTATAAAAATATATTTTGTACAGTGAGAAACTTGGCTTGTAAAAAGAATTCCGAGCATATATGTTTTAAAATCATTGATGCAGATAATTTCATGGTACTGGAAAAGCCATAAACACTTTTACTAACTACTATTCCTGCTGAATTTTCTTTCATGAACTGAAAATATCCTGTTTTTATTATTATTGTTATTACTTTTTACTTATTTACTAAATTGTTGTTGTTTAACTTCAGATTGCCAAACTGTTTATCTTCGGCTGATAATTATAGGGAAAAAAGGAGTAAACTGCAATCCTCTTTAAAGCTATGATTAGGGTTCCCACAATATGATTTAATCTCTTACAATATCATTACAATAATCAAGCTAGCTCTAATCTGTTTTTAAAACTTTTGTGTAACTTTCTTTGAAGTTTGATGTACTAAAGGGTGCCTTCTGACAGTTTATGCAACCTAACTTCTGCTATTTTGTTTGATATCAGCTTGAAATTCCACGGTTTATAATAATTTTGGAAGATTCAGTTGAAGTTCCTCAGCTGGTAACCTAGCTTAGAAAAATCTGAAAGTTTTTTAAAATATGGATCTTGAAATAATGAGTTTGAATTCTCTGATTTTTGTCAAAAGCCGAAAGATTGCTTTTAAATGGAAAATAATTTAATATGCATTCTAAAGACCTAAATATGACCTTCAAGTTGATTTTGATTTCTAATTACTATCCATACAGTTTTCTTGGGAGTATTTATCAGAAGTAGCTTGCTGTTCCTTATTCTTAGGGTTGAAAGAGAATGACTCGCTCAAAGTCAGTTGGTTAGGTTTGTGCCTAAGGCAAGACTAGAATACACAGTACTCTGATTTGTAACCTGATGCCTTAAACATTACATCAAACTGGCTCATAGCGAATATTTAATAAAGGATGCCAACTTTTTTGTTCATAATGAATACTAGTAGAAATGTTTGCCAGCTATTGTTGATAAAAAGGATGATATTCCACTGACTGCTGCTGAGAATGCTAGCTGGTGATTTTCTGTTAGAGTTGTTGGTTACTGAAAGTGGAGACTGACTTTCAGTTTGTTTGCTGTTGATTCTGTAACTGATTTTTAACAATTTGAAATAATAAGAAGCCACACAATGCATTTAGAAATTGCAAAATGATCTTGAGACTTCTGCAATTCATTGAAAACATATCATCTCTAAGATGTGTACACCAATACCATTATGAATAAAACACACTGTGACAAAAGATAGTTTACTCAAAATATACAAGTAGTTTGATGCTGACAAGTTTTTGTTGGGGGGGAGGGGGGTTAGATGGAGTAAAAAAAATAAAGAAATTAAAATAAATGCATTCAGGGACAGAAAGAACTAAAACTACACTGAAACAGAGAAACAAACAGTAGATTAGATCAACAAACAGATGGGTTTTACTTATATACAGATTAGGTAGCAATAGGATTACACAGAAGAACAATAGTCTACAAGGACCCCAATCAAGGGCAACTGAAAAATCTTTCACAATCCAAATGGAATAAATTAAAAGAAGGCAAAGGAATGTTTCTTTCCCACACAGTTCCAAATAGCAGGAAAAATAAATAAATTTCCTTTTCTTTTAAGTGTATTCTGTGTGAGTACTTCATTGAGTTTTTCTCTGAATCACATATCACCAAGAATATAAGATTTTTATATGACTTTAAATCTTATGTCATTTGATGTAGCCTATAGCAATTCTTGGACTAGCCTTTACCTTATCACAATAACTCAGCACAGCTTTGTAGCTCCTCCCAAACAATTGCTGCAATTTCTCTCAACAATCATATCAGCACTTGAGCTATGAATGGCTATTGGTCCATATAGTCCCATATCTAATGGACGTATAATTCTAGTATGCTTAGAATTTGCCATCTGCTGGTTCCTGTATCCTGTATCAATGGCATCATAAGAATTTAAAATTTAAAATTGGCTTGAATATATTCTTTTATGAAGTTGATTTAAAGCAAAATTTGCTGGTCTAAAGTTCAAATAATTTTTCTGAAATAGTGATCCTGTTGTGTTTTGCATTTTACTAGCACTGTCAATTTACACCCATAAGTCACAAATATTTATTTGCATGTGTAATACTTAACACACACTTAACTGTAGGCACAATTGACCAATTTGTGAATTAAATTCAGTGTTTAGTATTCATGAAAATTGATGTTTTGCCAAATGTTTTAATAAATAGTTTTTTTTAAAAAAAAATGACAAATAGTTTTATTACTATTCATTATTCAACATTCGTAGTGTGGATAAAAATAAACTATTTCTAAATTAATACACTAAAGTGCATAAAATTCCACTTATTATTTAATTAATATTATTGGTTTTAAAACTATTATAATAGTTGACCATTCCTTTCTGTTAATAATTGAATGTTTTTCTGATTGGAACAAGTTTATAAAGGTTTGTGAAAAGCCAACATGGTTGGGGTCTGCATCTTAATAGCTCTGCTTGCATGTTAATTGCTATTAAGCATCATGAGAGCTGCAAGGCTTTTGCAAAGTATTGATATTGTAGAGAAAATAAACAGAGACAGCAAGTAGATTTCCCATATTCTTATAAAATGTATATTATATGATATATGCTATTAAACCATTACCAATTTTAGTGATCACATACCATGAATATTCTCCATGATGATATTCCTCTATGTCACAACCTGTTTTTCATGTCTTCCAATGACATACTTTTTGCACTGTATTTGAATTTATTCACCTTGTTTCTGATCATCTTCCTATTCTTTTTTGTCCATGTCTATTAGAACCTGTTTTGGTATACGTATCTGAAGTAGTGAGTCGTTCTGCCTCAGATCACAGCTTTGAAGTGATGTTTTTCAATGATCCATTTCTTAGTTTTCTTGACTGTCACAGGATTCTTGTAAGTCTCCTCCAACATTAGGGGTGGGTTGCTGCTGGTTTGCACTGCTTGCTTTGCTGGCACACAAGGCAGCTGTACATTGCTTGCACACATCCTTGCACATATGCAGTATAATGTAAATGGTTCTCCGCATGCGCAAGAACCATTAAAGACTAATAAAAACCTTGCTAGTAATGGCAGCAGAGACCGGAGAACTGGTTCGGGCGAGCCAGGCCGAAATACCACTTTCGGTTCACCTGAACTAGTGCGAACGGGTAGCAACCCACCTCTGCACGAGATATAAATGCATCAATTTGCTTCCCTATGGTATCACAAAGAATACCTTTGCTTGCATGATTCTGATCTTTTTAGATATCTTTTTAGATTATAGACATACTGTATCATAGCATTTTAATAACTTTTTAAAGAACTTCACGTCTGCTCTAATAAGTCTGTGGCATATTTTTTGTCTCCTCTTATAGTTAATGATCATTATTAATAGATACTTTGGTATCTTCACTATCATTTCTAAGGATGGTTGTTATACCTGTTGTCATTAATATAGTCTTCATTATTTTTAATTTTAGAGCCATTTTTCACTATGTTTGTTGACTTTTATTATTAGATCTTGCAGATCCTTTTCACATTTTGCTATTGGAACACTGACAACATTTTTGATGATTCTTCCTCCAGTTTTAAAACTGCATTCACCTTTTTTTCAATCCAATCTCCTTTAATATATATTCAACATACAGGTTGAATAAATAAGTAGAGAATATACAGCCTTGTCCAAATTACCTTGTTACAACCCTCTGTGATATTTTACTGTTAAAGATTTGTGGCAGAATCCAACTTCCGTTTTTTTGTAGACAAAGAAGTCACTCAAACTCTTAGAATAGGATACTAACTATTTTTATTAATTAAACAATTTAAATATCTTCACTGGAAATATTTCCTGATTATTTTGGTAATAGTTTTGTTTTTAAAAACATTTCTATTAAAAAGACAACAATTGTTTTTTACATCTTTTTAATATTTGTACACTGAATAATAAAACTCTATTTTCATCGTTGTTATGGGGAACTGAGCAAAGATTAACGTTAGGAGAAAAAAATGAATTTCAACCACTGTAGAATCAGGTTGCCACATAACAAAATTGTCAAAAATGAAGAGAGTCTGAATACTTTTAGAATGCACTGTACATCAACATTTTAAAAGTATTGATAAATATACATTCATTGGAATCTTTTGCATCCCAATATCCTTAAAATTATAAGAGTTTTTAAAATGTACTGTTTCATAATGTAATAATCCAATTCAAGTTTGACAAACTTTTTCTATTTCTGCAAATAGCAACTATTGTATCTAAAAACATTCTGCATAGATATTTGAATAACTTCAAGGATGTCTCCCCTATATTCTTAAAGCTCTGGAGAAAAACTGCCTAAGAATATGCCAGTATTTGGAGAGATCTAAAAATTCCATTGTCAAATCTAACAAGTTATAGTGAGTCACTGGTCTCTTGCTGTTAAGACGAATGCAAAAAAAAAAAAGAGTTATACAGTATATTGTTGCAGATATGAGTATTATATTGTGTCTATGACCTTGATCATCTTTTTTTAATGGACAAGGAATACATATAAGGTTATTGAATCCTTGCATCAGGAAATTTTCTAATGTAGAATGTACTTAGCCACTGAAAAGTGTCAATGCCAATCAAGTTAATTGTTATTCCAACAGTTTGACCTTGCTTCCCACTTTGAACAGGCAAAATTGTAAACATACTTGTGATTAGCATCCTTGCAGTTTATGAGGAATGCAGGTTGTGAATCAAAGATCATTGATGTAAGAACTTCTAGAGAATATATCATTTAGGACTTAATTACAAGGAAATAGTGACTGTTACATTAAACAGGCAAGAAAAGACATAGATATTCAAGGTCTGTTGATGGTCTCACTATGAACAAGTATACAGAAAAATAAAAATTCTTTCCAAAAACAGAAAATACAGTATGTTAGAAAGGAAAATTTTCTTTTTAATTCACATGTTTAAGTTTCAAATTTATAAAGCGAGCATTGGCATATTGGTAAACCACTTTGAACAACAAATCATTGAGAAAATGTCTAAAACTGTAAAAGTATCTTGCCTTTATTCACTAAGATATAAATTTTCCCAAAAAACTGGAAAGTAACAGCAGTTTATCTGTGCAGTGTCTTGCTAGAATTCTCTGAATATTTTAATTGCAGATTATAACTGTGGAGAAGATTTTTGTAATGCATAGGTAGTCTTTGACTTATGATCATTCACTTAACAACCACTGAAACTTGTGACAGACTTTATAAAAATAGTTACAACCTGGTTTTTAAGTTATGACTGCTCCCCTCTCAATAACCTTGATCACAGTGATGCAGGAGGGGGTGCACAGGTAAACCCACCAGTGGCTGGCCAGGTTAGGTGGTCCTAATAGGCTGAAAACTATGACTTCATATTAGCTTGATCTTTAGCTTGAGTGAACTTTCTCTCCAACTTCCTCCTAAGTATTAAAAATAGTGCTGGAACAGTGTGGCAAGACACTGTAAAGGAGGGGCACAGGAAGCCAGGCGTGGGTGTAAGATAGAACAGAGGTGAAACAGCTGATAGCTTAAGACATTATAAGAACTTCTCTTTTTGTATTTTTCCTATGTACTTCTCTGTTTGTAACATTCCAAAATGAACTTCTCCTTTTCGAAATGTCATGTTTGTCTAGTGTATGGAAACGCCCTGAGAATGCACAGTATGGAACACGGCATAAAAGTAGCATCCTGGGCAGAGCCCAGGCAGTTCAGATTTTGGTGTGTTAGCACGCTGAACTCGATGCATCAATAAACCTGTTTCTCTCACACCTTCGTGGTCTCGAGTCCTGGTCTTTCATAAGTAGATTGCAAACCTCAATCTGCTGCAACAACAGGATTGTGTTTCAGGTGCTTGGCAACTGGCTCACATTTATGACCAAAATTCTTAACCATTACAAAGAAATTGGTCCAAGGAAAGATTTTAATATTGAAGCTTTCCACATCACAAGTGTATTTCCAAGTCTTTGTAATATAATTTTAGATTAAATTAGATTATTTCAAGATTTCTTTATTTGCTTTCTGATCTATGTGGATAATTCTATGATTCTTATATTTTCTGAATCTAGAGTTTGCAGGTCTGGAAGTTTTTAGTTGCTGTAAAATTTCAAAATATTGCTTTCAGATAAAACCTGGGTTTAAATATTGACCAACACTTAACGTTTAAAGTACAATTGCAGTGTCATTCAAAAGAATGGGATTTTGAAAGAGCTACCTTGATTTTTGTCTCATCTAAACACTTCACAAAAAAGGAGGGGAAGCTCTGATTCAAAAGGCTTCAAATCATCTTGTCTAAAGTCTCTCTCTCTCTCTCTCTCTCTCTCTCTCTCTCTCTCTCTCTCTCTCTCTCTCTCTCTCTCTCTCTCTCTCTCTCTGTATTTATTTATTTATTTATTTATTTAGTGTCACAACCCCTGGTATGCCCAAACATGGGTGGAAGCTAACTGCTTCCATTCTCTGTCTATCGGCTCATCACAAGAGACCATCACGACAGAAACCCAATATTTTTACTGTTGCCTTTGTTACATTTGTGTTGTATTTGTGCTGATAAAGTCTCCCTTTATTTACTTATCAGCACAAATACAACACACACACACACACACACACACACACACACACAGATAGAGAGAGAGAGAGAGAGAGAGAGAGAGAGAGAGAGAGAGAAATAGACTTTAGAGAAGATGAGAAGATATGTATAAATGGTTGTGTGTGTGTGTGTGTGTGTTTGTGTGTGTTCCAGCAAATATATGCCACAAGAGACCTCACTCCATAAGAAGTATCAATTCTTGTAACTATGGGGGAAAAAACCTGCCCAAAAGAGGGCAGAAATGTTTAATAAGAATACATACTGAAACTAGTACTGAAAAGAAGCAACTTGTTTAAACATATAGGGATGTATTTTAATTGCTTAGAATTTTCTTATCTTTTTCATCAACATCTTGCCATAGCTGCATATCTTTTAAAAATATTTGAGTGATTCAGTACACTAATTATACTACTGAGAGCTAACTTGCTTAAGTTGTTAAACTAGAAACTGAGACACTATGAGTTCTAGTCTATTAAGGGTTGACAACTGGGTGACTTTGAGCCATTCACACTCAGATCAACCCACCTCTCAATGTAGTTATTGTAGGAAAAATATGAGGTGGGTTATGAGTTGTTGAGTTCTACACCATAAAGATATTATATATTATATATAATATATTTATTTATAGAGGGACGGCAGCTCCAATCACGCTTTGTTCGCATAGGCACGAGGCCGAAGACACCAGCCTGAAGATGACGAGTGGGACCTCATCGAAACGTCACCAAGATACTCTCAATCTTACACGGGAAAAAACCTGAATACAGCAAAACCTACCTACCTATATGTGTGTGTGTGTCTCTGTGTGTGTGTGTATGTATATATCAACCAAACCTGATACACAGATGACTTACTCTCTGGAAAAAATACTGTGGGGGTAAGACATCCCTAACACCCTTCGGGGTGTGTGTTCAGTTAAGATACAGTCTTAAAATGGCTTCTACTATACTGCCGTAAAATGTATTATACAGCACAGTGGAGTTGTTTGTTGTTGTTTGTTGTTTATTAATTTTGTTAGTTACCATTAGTTACCATTAATTACCATGGCAATGGCTTCACAGTAGTACACAAGGGGGCTCCCTCTGGTAATGGGGAAAATCCAACATTAGAAATTACGGGCAACACTGGATTATCAACTAGTTTTATTTTAAAAAATGCCTGACCACTGAAATATAGCACAACTAATATAAGCTGTGAAAAGGATAACATCAAAAATATCAGAAAACATTAACAGACAATTTCAACCACATGGCATTAACCTAGCACAACTAAAGCGCTCCAAAACATTCTAAATAACAGGAGTCATCTACAGCATACAGTGCACAGCCCTTACACTTGAAGCTTTATTGTTGATATTATCCAAAACTCATTTAACTTTTCAGAATGCCTGGCTCTAGTTTTCAATCCTTTTTATATCTTCTTCATTCATTCAACAGACCTTGTTTTATATTTTGCAATGTTCATCTTTGCAATTAAACACATTTTTTTTAATTTTTCTACTTTCCTAAAATACATATTTTATCCTTTCAATTAGATTTTTATCTCAAATTCTTTGGATTGCTTATTCAGATGTAACTCTTGTTTCCTTTTTTTATAGCACACAATATTACTTGGTCTCACATTCTTCTGTGTTTTCTTTTTTCTTTTTGGTTTTATATTTTCAGCACCTTAACTCGGCCATTTTACTTCATTTTGCATTTTTAAATATTTTTATTAATTTTAATGATATCCCTAATGTAAATCCAAAATTCTTTAGAAGTCAAATTCAATGATTTTTTCTACTTTCACTGCATGTATGATTAAGGATGTATCTTGTCCTGATTATTATTTTTTAATTAAAGTTGTAATTATGCAATAAATGGTTCATGATCTGAACTATAGTCAGAAGCAGACTTTAGTTTTGCTGAGAAAATAGGATTTCTCTATTGAAAAATGCACAATCAATTTGGCTTTGGTGTTGATGACTCTTTTCTGTTGTTGGAAGAAGGTATACATGCCATAAATATTAAATGTTCTTGGCAGAACTCTATTGGTTTACTTCATGCTTCATTTTATACGCCTGTCAGCCCCTGCATAACTGGCAAGATCAAGGAACCACACATTTTTAGCAAGGTATCTTTAATGCTTGTATGGAGTAAGTACAAAATCTTTAAAACTCTAAGACTAAATTACCAGCCTCTGTTATTGTCAGTTATTAAGGAAGAGTCTCTTTGAAGTGCTTTTCCCCACTTCTCTGACATCTGAACTGAGTTACTTCTTCTAAAATAAATCTTCAAACACCTCATGCCTGCTTTCTCACAATCTCCCATGAACTGAGACAATTGTTTTTTTCTTTATTCTAACTCCATTTCTAACACAATTCACTGGAGAAGATGTGATGTTCCTCTGATGTGGTCATTCCAGTCCATTTCAGTTCACTAATTTCTAGAATGTCAATATTCAGTCTTGACATTTCCGCTTTGGGAGCATTAAGTTTATTTTGGTTCAAGAGTACCAACAGTATATATCTTTGAATGGCTGAATTTTTCATTTTCTTCTGAGCACATAAATAACTGAAAACCCTTTTGGCTTTAATCCAAACCCATCATAAGGATCACTGATACGTGGTTTTGCCCTTTGCTCTTCCACAAAAAATTAATGCATTCTTTTTTTCGCCCTTCCATTCAGTCATCCAATTTTCAGACACTGCCTGGACACGTTCCTGCAGTTCTCTTGGAAAGATTTTTCAGAAATAGTTTTCCATGGATATTGACTCTTTCCTAGAGCTGTGAGAAAGTGACTGGCTTAAGATTATCCAACTGGTTTTTGGCCTAAGGCAGAATTGCAACCCACAGTCTTCTGGTTTCCAGTCTGGTGCCTTAACTATTACACAAAATTGAATCTCAATCAGAGGAGGTCTGCACTTACGTTCACAAGCGTAAGTTCTGAGCATATGTACTAGCTTCTCTCAAATGTACCCCTTTGGGAGTGAAATGGAGCTTCAAAGAAGCAGGTAATCAACTCAGGCAGCTCAGGTGAATAAAGCAGGGACAGCGCGAAATTCAGCTGGGTAGCGAGGGTGGAGGGAACAAGCCAGAAAGTTAGTTATAAATGGACAGCTCAGCAGAAGGGTGGGTGGGTGGGTCCAGCCAGTGACCAAAGCTAAGGGTTCACCCAAACCTGCACAACCATGCAGTAGCCCACCAATGCTCTCAATACACTGTTACCTAAACAATATTAAATAAATTCTAACCTAATGGCTTATTTTCTAGTATCAGTTGATCCATTTGATGAGTATCCATTTGATTTTCTCAGTAGAAAAACAAAAACAAATCTTTCTTGGTTAGACCTTTGTTCAAAATGCTGAACTTTAAAACATTTCACAGTTCTGTTAAGACCATTTCATCTGAAGGATTACTTTTCCTGGATGACACTTCCTGTCTTTGAATATAATCTTATGTTCCGTAACTCAGAAGATAGTCTTCCAAATAATAATTCCGAATTTCCTTCTGTAATGAAAATCTTTTCGGGTGTAGGTAGAATTCATGTATTTATTTAAATTATTTATATGGTCACCTATATCAAAATAGTGGCCTTGGATGTTGTACATGGATTAAAACATGAATCACATCTTACAACTCACAGTGCCCAAAGATAAAGCAATGACACCAATCACCCAAAATAGGTAAGGAGCAGCAAAAGTTATCAAAGGTTATCAAAGGAACCAAAGGTGTCAAGAAAAAACCAGGACTCCAATACCTTATGAAGGGCTAATAGGGTCAGGGCCATCCAAATATTTGCTGATCCATAGGGCATGTGCTGCCACAGAGAAGACAGCATAATGTCTGTAGCAATACCGTGGTGAATAAAAAGTTAACATTACGAAGGAGAGAGTGTCTTGTTGTTTTTTTTAGTTTGCTGTAATGTAGCTTTATTCTAAACTCCCAACAGATGTTACATTCATGGACTTTATTGACCTTGAAATTGGTAGACAAGAAGAAAAATATAAATATAAGCTTACATGGTTAGCGACCACAGAAATGAATTATGTGCATATTTGGATTATTGGGAAAACGTTCTTTTTAAATATATGGAATCATTTACTTTTAATGCAATGATTACTTCACCTAGACTTCAGCTATATAATTATTACATTATTAATTTAAAAGGTCACCATTGTAGCATAGAACTTTGCAATTCCCTATATTATTAAGCATTCTGGCAGAAATGGCTTCTAAGTAAGCACTCTTTGACTATCACGGTTTTGAGAAGCAGAGCCAAATGATTTGTATTCTCTCTCTCTCTCTCTCTCTCTCTCTCTCTCTCTCTCTCTCTCTCTCTCTCTCTCTCTCTCTCTCTCTCTCTCTCTCTCTCTCTCTCCCCCTCTCCCTCTCTCCCTCTCTCTCTTTATTCATACACTGCCTGTGAACAACTCCTGGCAGTTACACTAGAACCTTAAAAGCAACAACAATTCCAGAATATTTAAAAACAATACATTTTTACATTAGCAGAATGTATTGCATTGTTTATAAAGGATAGAGATTTAATTTGTATATTAATATCTTTTAAATTTTAAAGTTTTAACTGAGACTGAGTAATGGTATTATTTATTATTTTCATCACAGAATTCCATGCTTTTTATCAAAGTTGGTCTAATAATATTCCCTTTTAAACTTTTATTTTTCTTTGTGTCCCTGTGATGTAAATATCTCTGATGATAATTAGCTAGGCCAGTTTCAAGTACTGACATTCTACTATTGAGGAATATCCATTTCATTATCCATGACAAGCACTTACTGTATGATACAATTTAAAATTTAAATTTGCCTACATTTGTCTTTTGAAATACTCTTCTGTTAGTATTCAGTTAAAATTAAAATCTACAATTTTATTTCACTACATATTTTCCTTGTTGCAACTCTTTTGCATTATGCACCAGTTTTTTTTTTATAAATTACTAGGATCACTTATTATTATTTTGTAATGGGTAAAATGTAATTAACCAACAGACAATGGTATTAACTAGGAGATGTGACATAAGGAGGTTATGACTTTTCTCCTAAAATAGAAAATGTTTCCCTTTAATACAAGCCACATCTTGAATAAATGAATAAAAAGTTGTACTAAAATATATGACTCCAATACAGGATAGAGAAGTTCATGAGATTAACTGAGACATCGAAATGTACTGCACATGAATTTCTTTGGTGCATGCTAGGCTTCCTTCTCTACTTCATTCATTCTTAGTTTATATTTTTAAAAAATAAATGAGGAACTGGCACGAAGCAAAATGTTTTCCCTCTAAGACTTATGCAGTCTCGAAAGCATTTTTAGAAATAAAAATGGTGGGTGTTAGAGGCCCAGTGATTTGTATAAAAGAATGGCCACCAAAAAAGTGGGAGGAAAGTTTGGGCAGTGGGGTGAGGGAAAAAAGAAAAGGATAAAAATGGCAAATAGATATTTTGGTATAGGCTGTGCCATATTCTGAAAGTGGAAACTTTCATAATAGCCATTTTATGAGAACACCTGTAATAAAACTTTCAGAATTCCAAATGTGTTCATTCATATACTGACATTTTTGTACTTCAAAACAGTAACAAAAATTTATTGGTTACATGCATATCTTGCCTTTTGTTTAGGAAGTCTGTAATTGCCTTCTTCCATTTTTCTACAGCATGTCTTTGAGATATGTTGAGGATGGGAATAGAATAATTGGTCCAAAGTCCTTACTTAAAGAAGATAAGTATTTAACCACTGTATCATGTATGCTTTATAAAACATATTTATAAATCAAAGGAGCAACTACACTAATGAAAACATAATAATGATACAGGAAAAAGTAAATGTATAAAATTGAGTTATGGTTCACATTAATTCATCTCTGATTAAATCTGATTTAAGGAAAACCTAATATTTTATATCACATCTCTTTTTCTGTCCCTTGTATTAAATGGGGATTTAAGAATCAGAACTCACATATTTACAGATCCTTGCTGAGAAATTATTTAAAGAGAGAAAACAATTAAGTTTTCCTAATTGTTAAACAAAGTCATGGAAATCAAGCCAACTCTACATCCGACATTAAAAGATGACTGAGTAGAAATATAAATATTTAGCACATACATAATAGAGAATGAATGTCATGAGAAATATTTCTGTTTGTAGAAGGAAATATAACTAATTGGTGATAGTTAAAAATTGTATTGAAAAATATGAAATATTTCCTTTAATACATTCTACAGATGAAAATTCACTTATGAATAAACTTTTCGATTTATTCAGGAAAACTTAGAGACTGAAGTTAGTATATGTCTTGATTTTTATTTTAAAGAAAAACTACCTTTCATGAACTCTACAAAAACCGGAGGCTGTCAGTTTTCTGTTTCATCTGGAATCCATTCCCTCTATTTCTGTGGTATATTACAGGCTCAGAAGAAAGTTGCATCCATTTAATAATCCTTTGTGCTGGGAGTTTGACAGTTTCTTTCATGTACACATTAGAACAGTGACATATACTGAAGCAAACATATTATTTAACTGTGGCTACCATCAGTTTGATTATTTCTTGGACATTGGAAACCAATAGACAACAAATTTCCCCAGATATGATTCTAACAGAAGAGAGTACCAGTGATAAGATATAGAAGAATTTCTTTTTTGCTTTAACATTGAACTTATTTCTACTGTTAAAATCCCACTGCCTTATGTGGGAACAATATAAAATAAGAAACAAAAGAAGCCTGTTAAAGGTAGCAATTTCATGTTGAACTTGCCAGCTACCAATCCTTTAGCAAAATCAGAATTTTTTGTGACATCAACACATTACGTTTTCATCCTTGCCCTATTTCCATTTCACTTCATTAGCAGCTTTCAAGAGGACAAGGATAAATTATGATGCAATGTCATACAATTCTGTAGATTGGAGAGGGAGGGTTAAGAATTAGGATACATCTTTAAGAGCCAAGGTGGCACAGTGGTTAAATGCAGCACTGCAGGCTACTGCTAGATCAGCAGGTCAGCGGTTCAAATCTCACCGGCTCAGGGTTGATTCAGCCTTCCATCCTTCCGAGGTGGGTAAAATGAGGACCCAGATTGTTGGGGGCAATATGCTGACTCTCTGTAAACCGCTTAGAGAGGCCTGAAAGGCCTATGAAGCGGTATATAAGTCTACTGCTATTGCTATTGCTATTTTTCAAAACGATGATTTTAAACCTATGAAATTCCATAAGATTACAGTATGCCCATCTGTATTTTTAAATTAAACTATCACAAATAAAAACAGCATAATAATGTTATTTTACTCAAAAATTCTACAATAATTAAACCAATCACAAGCAAATCCTTCAATTACTAGTTACTTTCTTGTCTTATCTTAAATCCCTCTTTTTCAAATATCAATAAATTTCAATAGGTAACCCATTTACATTCCAAACATCTCTTTTCTGTGTAGTACTTCATGAGGTGAGTGATATTAAAATGCATGTAAAAATGGACATTGAATATTAATAGAAAGTTAAAAGTTGAATGGAATTGGGCTAGAATGAAGTTAAACTGAATCAGGAAGATTCGCTAAGGAAATTTAGGGCTGCAGGGACAGTAGTATTCCCAGAGCACATAGAAGTTTACAGATAATTTAATAGTGAAATATTGGCAGCGATGGATTAGAGGCTGGTGATTATTATGGGAAGAAGGCATAATCTGGTTAGACTGATGGTTCCTGATCTCTCTGGATCTCTACAATGACTGGATAAGATATTTTTACAGTGAAGGTAACATTTGGAAATAAGCTGCATAAACCCTTTCCATTTCTGATAGTCGAGAGCTGCAATAGTTGGGTGTATCTGGGATAGGACCTGAAGGAATGACAACTGGAGAAGTGGCAGAGAAAAAATAGTGGGTTAAAAAAGTTAATAAAAAGTGAGCTTTTATTTATGTCATTTTTTAAAAATAATCATGGTAGAAGATATACCGTATTTTTCGGAGTATAAGATGCACTTTTTCCCTCAAAAAGAGGGTGAAAATCTGGGTGCATCTTATACACTGAATGCAGCATTTTTTGCCTCCTTAAGTCCTGTCCCCTTCACCAAAATGGCCATGCGTAGCCTTTAGGAGGCTTTCAGACTGCTCCTGGGGGCTGGAGAGGGCAGAATTGAGCAGAAAATGGCCTGTTTTTTTGCTCATTTCTGACCTCCCCAGCCCCCAGGATCACTCTATATTTTGTCCCCCACAGCCCCCAGGAGCACTCTATAAGCCTCCAACGGCTATGCATGCCCTTTTTTGACAAAAAATGGGCCATTTTCACAAAAAAATGGACCATTTCTTGCTCATTTTTTGAGGGGGGCACACCCCAGGCGCACTCTACAAGCCTCATAAAGGCTATACATGTCCCTTTTTTAAAAATGGGCCCATTTTCATGTAAAATGACCCATTTTTGGGAGGTCTGCAGAGTGCAAAAACTTTTTTTCCATTTGCCTCTTCAAAATCTTGGTGATTCTTATACTCTGAAAAATACAGTAACTTTATAATTTAGTTTAGAAATCTGTTGTGGCCCAGCAGTAGCCGTTGGAGCTGCTACCAGACTCTGACAGCGAGGGGCCCTATGAGTCGGCTATGGAGGATGTGGAGGATCCTGGACAGGGTTAATTTTTTAAAATACAGGTAGTCAAATCTAAACATTTTTTAAAAGGAGTCTGTTGATGGAATTTGCTGTTGGGCAATAAAGAACCAATCAACTCTGTGCTACAGAATTATGTTCTTCATCTGCTGAAAAGGCTGTCACAGGCAAAATAGACATGGTGAGAATGATGATGCCTGACTAAATAAGTACTTTCAAAACATGCTGACACACTGATTTCTATTCCATTGTATTCAAGTTCTGTTCCTGCCTAAATAATAATCACTTTCATTTATTTGGCTCTTCCTATCAGCATGTAGAAAAGTTGCATTGTCACAACTCTTTTGATGTTTTCCTGTCTGTGGCAGCCTTCAGATTTTTTTTCCTTTTTTCTTCTATTTTTATGCTACACAAGTATAGCTAGGATTGCCCCAAAATTATCAAGATATCAAATTGACTTTTGTAGCATTTTGCAGATTTTATCTTTCAATTACAGTGTGCCTTGCTAGAATTTGGATTACTCTCCTCCACATACCCCCTCCAAAAAAATTCTGTATGAAATATTCAAATATTCAAATTTACTTGAAGATACAGTTGCTAGTTTCTCCATACAGTTTGTATAACACAAAATCTTTCTGGGTATTTTGTAACAGAAGGATCATTAAAGAGCCAGATAAATTAAATTAAATTTCTTTTGTCCTTCCTTCCTTCTTTCCTCCTTCTTCTTTCCTTCCTTCTATCCCTCCTCTTTCCTTTACATTTTCTCTATTTTTTTTGCACTTCTACTCTATATCGCTCTTGTTTTTATTAGGTTTTGTTTCTCTCCCAGCTTTTATTTTCTTCTTACTTCTCATTAATAGCAGGGTAAATGTCTCATCAGAAATTATTCTACACTGGATTTATACTCATAGTTTGCATCTAAAAATATCTAACAAATTAAACAGTATGATTATATCATCAATCCATATGCAAGAATATATACATGCTACTACCAACCAAGCCCCATTAACTAGGACAACGGTTGAACTAGATACATTTATTTTATTGTGTAGAACACCAGAAACATTGCCTGAATTTTGATAGTAGTTCCTGTATACTTATTTATCAGTGGATTGCAAGAGCTTTTTATTTTTATTTGGATCTCCAGGAACTCCAGAGTTTGCCTCATCACATTTGTAGTAAATATCACAGGAAAATTGGCAAGAGTAATTCCATATCAACTTTTATTTATTTCTATTGTGAATATTATGAGTATTTACACATCTGGATGTTCCTTTCCTGAACAACGCTACTCCAGTGTAAATAGCTAGCACTGTGTGGACTGCTTCCCTTGACAGTTATGAGGGGAGAAAGACTTCTATTTGCACCTGAGCAAATAGAAAAGAACAAGCTGATGTTTTCCTGACAGACTGCAAAAGAAATAACAGACAAGATGACAGATATACAGAAATTTCATGGCATCTCATGCCAGCTGAGAAATGTAACACCTGTGTTGACTACATCTTAAAAGGATCAGTATCTTTAGATTGCTTTAGCTTTACCACGAACAGAATGTATAACAAAGAAAATACCATGCATGATATTATTTATTACAGGGAGAAGATATAAAGTATGCTATTAAGGAGCCATAATAGTCCTGCTCTCTAACATATCTAAATCTACTATTCCAGTATTAGAATACATACCGTCCTCAACAAAAATATTTTTCCATTAGCACACAAGGATGCGTTTAAATTAATTTCATTCCTCTCGACCTTCTGAAGTATTTATTTATCATCTCTAATATTTCTTAATATTGAGCACTTTAAATCTTTGGGACATGTATGTATGTATATTAAAAACCACTCTCTATAGAAAAAAATATAAATTCTATGTTTAGTTTCCTCTGTGAACTGCAGGCATCTTAATAGTTAATTATGGTTAAAGATGTAATCATGAACATAAAGGTTTGTTGACAAGTCATGTTCATATTTGCCTTTCTGTTCACCAGAAATTCTTTATCCTGTTAGCAAGAAAGTATTGTTTTCCATTTTTCCTTTGAGTAAGAAAAGTGTCTAAGGTGGTCCTTATTGTTGATTATTTTTGATATTATTTTAATTACAGCAAATGAATTCTGGATGAATAGTTAATGATTATTTGCAAGGATGGGCTTCAAAAATTTCAGCAACAGGTTCTCTTTCCAGTTGCTGGGTAAGAGTGGCCATGATTTCTAGATGAGCATTGGCCTCCTGAACCACTGCAGAGGGGGTGTTTTAGCCTACCCCAGGCTCTGGAGGCTTTCCTTGATCCTCGGGAGGGTGAAAACTGCCTCCCCCAGCTCCAGTGGCCCTCTGATGGTCAGAAATGTTTCTGGTCTTCTGGAACATTTGGGAGGCCCATTTTCCCTCTCCCTGAGCCTCCACATGGGCCCTGCACTTACCTCATATCCAAACAGACTGGGTAGAGACTTCTGAGGGGAGGGATTGAGTGGGTGTGGCTAGCCAGAGGTGGAATTTGGAGATTCTCTGAAGTGGCCATGATGTTAAATATGAATTCTCCCAAACCCGGGCGAACCCCTAGCAGCCCACCCCTGATTATGTGATTATTTTTACTCTTGAGGCATACATCTGCTGAGATGGGAAAACCATTGAAAGAATTGTTGTACTGATTTTTCTTTATGACCTCTTTCTCTCAACCACTCACTTTGATCTTAAAATAAAAAGAAAAAAATGCCAATGCTCATTTCCTGGTATATTTTAAACAATGGGAGAATGCAAAAAGACTTGCTATATATATGTTAGTGGCAACCTAAAAGTACAATTCTAGACAATTTTATTTGATTGAATCAGGATTATCATTATTTGAGGATCTAAGCTGGTATGTGGTGCCAAAGTTATTTTAGAGCCAAGGTCTACATAATAATTATACTTATTTTATTAGTTTTGAACTGGGAATTATTTGTCTTTTTGTATAAACTGGTATAGACTGTATATCCCAATAGTTTTAGTTTTAGAATCAGTACAGAAGAAACAAAATCCATTTATTTTCTAATCACAATAGATGGTTCACCGACAAAAGGGCGAACAACAAAAGTGCGCCTGAATAAACTGTGGTGACAAAACTGCGGTGACAAAACCACGAGTTCTAAAGTGAGCCGACGAATGAGCGCTGAAGCACGGCGACAACAGCGCGGCGACAGAAGCACACTGTAAACCTAACCCTAACCCTAACCCTAACCCTAACCCTAACCCTAACCCTAAACCTAACCCTAACCCTAACCCTAAACCTAAACCTAAACCTAACCCTTACCTTAACTTAAATCATGCTTCTGTCGGAGCGCTGATGTCGCCGTGTTGATGATGTCGCATTGATGACGTCGCAGTTTTAGCGCCGTGGTTTTGTCGGCACGGTTTTGTTGTGCGGGCATTTGTCGAGTCACACAATATATATGAATAATGGGACACAATTGAAATATATTACAGAATACCTCAATAGATATATATGTTTTTATTATATAATCATATCTGCACATAACTGTACATAATTGGAACACGCAGGTACATACAATAGTAGAGTTGGAAAGGACCTTGGAGGTCTTCTAGTCCAACCCCCTGCCTAGGCAGAAAACCCTATACCGTTTCAGACAAATGGCTATCCAGCATCTTCTTAAAGACTTCCAGTGTTGGGGCATTCACAACTTCTGGAGGCAAGCTGATTAATTGTTCTAACTGTCAACACATTTCTCCTCAGTTCTAAGTTGCTTCTCTCCTTGATTAGTTTCCACCCATTGCTTCTTGTTCTACACTCAGCTGCCTTGGAGAATAGTTTGACTTTCTCTTCTTTGTGGCAACCCCTGAGATATTGGAACACTGCTATAATGTCTCCCCTAATCCTTCTTTTAATTAAACTAGACATACCCAGTCCCTGCAACCGTTCTTCATATGTTTTAGTCTCTAGTCCCCTAATCATCTTTGTTGCTCTTCTCTGCACTCTTTCTAGAATCTCCGCATCTTTTCTACATTGTGGCAAACAAAACTGAATGCAGTATTCCTTACCACGGCATTATAAAGTGGTAGTAACACTTGACGTGATATTGATTCTATCCGTCTGTTTATGTAGCCTACAACTGTGTTGGCTTTTTTGGCAGCTGCACACTGTTGGCTCATATTTAAATGGTTGTCCACTAGGACTCCAAGATCCCTCTCACAGTTACTATTATTGGGCAAGGTACCATCTATACTGTACCTGTGCATTTCATTTTTCTTGCCTAAATGTAGAACCTTACTCTTATTTTATTTTAGTATATAATAAAAACTTGTAATGAGTCCTTGACTGTGGCTAAAATAACACTCTTGCTTGTGAGCTTTTTAATATACCTAATTCTGGACATTAAAGCCATATATTTCATTACTTAAAAAGTTACAACACTGTGATCATTAAAAAGAAAGAAACCTCTCAATCTTTACTTTACCTTTAGGAATTGAAAATAAAAGCAACAAAATAAAGAAAGAACAAAAGTTTGAACATACACTAAAAAACAAAACAAAAACAGTGGGATACCACAACAGGAGAAAAGAATTATATTGAGAAGATTAATGAGGCTTATAGTACCAAAGATGATTAGCATATATCAAGAATGCTAAAAAAAATTGAGTCATATAAAATGACTCCCAGAAAAATTAAGTTCCTGGTTTATTAAGAAACTTAACTAACTCACAAGTATCCTGAAAATTCAACTTTGTTGAAGTAGTAAACAACAGAATATATTTTGATGCCACAAAATTACTGATTTCATAGTATTTCAAATTTTATCAGCTGGGCCACACACAGAAAGAGATACACACAGAGAAAAAGAATTGAACGGATTCATTGCAACCTTATTGCAGAATTTAAAGAGCTACTGCATCTGAACATCACAGATTTGACAAAGAATAAAATATAAATTGAGAGAGCCATTATCTTTCAGATAAAATATCTGAAAGATTTTTTTTCATTCACAAAATCAGATTTAATATCTAAGGAAACATTGGAAATTGCTGTTTTTATGGAATTTGCTGCTATATGTACTTTCCAAGCAGGAATAAAAGCAAACGTGAATCAATCGTATACAAAAAGAAAGCTAAAGATGAATATAAAATGTGCTGTCATTGTGGCAGAGGTTCCCACATTTCAGCCCAATGCATTTTCATGTTAAGGTGTGGCTACAACTTTTCTCAGTCCTAACTAGAGATGATTATTGAGGACAATGGAATTTAGTAAATACATCACACAGTAAACAATATTCTTCAAAGCATAAGTTTGTTGTTTTTACTTGCTTTCTTTTTTAGTTTCTTCAATACATAGAATAGTTAGTACCCACTGTAAGAGCACTCCCTGTTAATCTACATGCAGAGTTAACTGTATACAACATTGTACGTGAATTTTCTACAATATAAAATAGGAAATTGCCTGAAGTGTGTTTTACCTTTGAACTCTTGGCTTAAATCAGGGTAAAGCCTCAAGGCTTCTGTCTAAATCTGTTCATGTGCTTAATGCCTACATTAGGGCTTTCCCCATTAGAGCCCTGGTGGTGCAGTAGCTAGAATGACATATTGCAGGCTAACTCTGTCGACTGCCAGCAGTTTGATTCTGATGAGCTTAAGATTGACTCAGACTTCCATACTTCTGAGTGAGTAAAATGAGGATCCAGATTGATGCCGGATCCAAATATGTTGACCGCTTAGAGAGTGCTGTAAAGCACTTAGAAGTAGTATATAAGTCTAAGTGCTATTGCTATTAACCTTTTGTTAATAAGCTACATAGGAATTTTGAGTAATGAGCAAAAACAGTCCTGTTTCTAGCTTTCCTTTTCCTGCAAAGCTAGCATGCAGGAGGACTGCAACAGCAAAATGATGGATGAATGGTTCTTTTGAACATGATCTATTAACAGCACATTTAAAAGAAAATCTACAGAAAATGCAATAGAGTGGAATAATTCAGAGACCCTTTGCTTAGGGCAAATAGGGATCACTAACCTCGAAATCTATAGCCAAATAAGTGAAATAAGAAGACATCTCACACTATTAATGAATGGCAAAGGTACTCTATATTAATATAACTGAACACTGGCTTGGCAATATCAATTATGTCACAGCATGAATTTGAGCAACATTTCAGAATTATTTAGAATAAAGTAGATACATTTAAAAACTTAAAGTTGTACTTTAAAGTTAAGTAAGTAGCAAGAGAGATTCGACTTAAATGTTTGGAAATCTGTGGATCAGCGCTTTGGTGTTTGACTGTTAAGGATCATGAAAGACAACAATGAACACTGGGTATTTTTGCTTCATACCCACTAATATCTGCAGGGAATTATGGGCAACTGGCATAGAAGCACTGAGATTGGTTTAGGGAATTAACTTTTCAGCTATTTCTCATAAGGAGTTTATACTGCTCAAATTCACCACTTGGTCTTTATTCTTTTAAAGACACATATGGAATACAGGAAAACACAAACCATGCAAATATGGATGGATTGTCCTGTTTACTTGAAGAGAATTTGAGAATTTTATCTGTGTTTACTGTCTTCTTATTATAGCTGAGATTATTTGAAGTCAAATTAATATCAAATATCAATGCAATAGTCCAGAATGGTTGTAGTACATGGCACAACTAAATGCTTATTTTGACAATGATTGCATGATGTGCAGAATGAGGTTTATCATATTGTCCAAGCTGAAAACTTGAACTTTGGAAGAGCTACATACATGTTGGACATCTCAGAGTAATAAAGCTAAAAGCATTTGTTTGTAAGTGGTTTTGTTTAGGTGGTTAATCCAAACTAAAACAAAAACTAACCTGCAATGAATTGTTCAGGTTGGTCATTGAATTGAAATTGAATTGAAAAGTTTATTTATAGGCCGCCCTTTTCCCTGAGGGGACTCAGGGCGGCTTACAATTCATGGGGAAGGGAATACAGACAATGACATATAGAAACAATACATAATTAAAATAGAAACAACATTCATCATTCGGGTGGGGACGGATTACAATCTTTAACCCCAGGCCTGACCGGATAGCCAGATCTTGAGGGCTGTGCGGAAGGTCTGGAGGGTGGTGAGGGTGCGAATCTCCACGGGGAGATCGTTCCAAAGGGTCGGAGCTACTACTGAAAAGGCTCTCCTCCGTGTAGTTGCCAGTCGACACTGACTGGCGGATGGAACTCGGAGGAGGCCTAATCTGTGTGATCTTATAGGTCGCGAGGAGGTAATTGGCAGGAGGCGGTCTCTCAAGTACCCAGATCCACTACCATGAAGGGCTTTATGGGTGGTAAGTAGCACCTTGAAGCGCACCCTGAGATCAACAGGTAGCCAGCGCAGCTCGCGGAGGATAGGTGTTATGTGGGCGAACCGAGGTGCACCCACAATCACTCGCGCGGCCGCATTCTGGACTAGCTGAAGTCGCCGGATGCTCTTCAAGGGCAGCCCCATGTAGAGCACGTTGCAGTATTCCAGCCTAGAGGTCACAAGGGCACGAGTGACTGTTGTGAGAGCCTCCCGGTTCAGGTAGGGTCGCAACTGGCGCACCAGGCGAACCTGGGCAAATGCCCCCCTGGTCACAGCCGACAGATGGTGGTCGAAGGTCAGCTGTGGGTCCAGGAGGACTCCCAAGTTGTGAACCCTGTCTGAGGGGCATAATATTTGGCCCCCCAGCCTGAGTGATGGAACACTAGCCAAATTATTGGGAGGGAAACACAACAGCCACTCGGTCTTCTCCGGGTTGAGTACAAGCTTGTTAGCCCTCATCCAGTCCCTAACGGCTTCAAGGCCCCGGTTCATCACGTCCACCGCTTCATTGAGTTGGCACGGGGCGGACAGATACAACTGGGTATCATCCGCGTATTGGTGGTATCTTATCCCGTGCCTCCGAATGATCTCGCCCAGCGGTTTCATGTAGATGTTAAATAGTAGGGGGGATAAGACCGAACCCTGCGGCACCCCATACGTTAGGGGCCTAGGGGTCGATCTCTGCCCTCCAACTAACACCGACTGCGACCTGTCCGAGAGGTAGGAGGAGAACCACTGCAAGACAGTGCCTCCCACCCCCACCTCCCGCAGTCGTCGCAGAAGGATACCATGGTCGATGGTATCGAAAGCCACCGAGAGGTCAAGGAGAACCAGGATGGAGGCATGGCCTCCGTCCCTGGCTCTCCAGAGATCATTGGTCAATGCGACCAAAGCGGTTTCTGTGCTGTAACCAGGCCTGAAGCCGGACTGGAATGGGTCAAGGTAACTGGCTTCCTCCAAGGACCGCTGAAGCTGGGTGGCCACGGTCATGTCCAAAATATGCCATAAACAGTACTTCTTCAATGCTTCCCCGGGAAAATATCATATATATTTTTCAGATCTATTAGTACAATCCAATTGTAGTTGATGTCTGATTTAAGTGGCCAGAAGTAGGTATCTAATGACTGCACCAATAGTTGCAGATTCCATAGATGTATAAAAACAACTTTTGCAACAAAAGTTGTCCCAAAGTCATGAGTGAGAACAGAGCACAATTTGTAGGTGAACAGTTTCAGACATCCATGGTGGGGAAGGACAGAAATGAACAGAAAGATAATAAAGCTAGTCCTCAACTTACCACAGTTTATTTAGTGACTGTTCAAAGTTACAAATGGCACTAAAAATGTGGCATGACCATTTTTCACAGTTAAGACCTTTTCAGTATCAAGTGATCAAAATTCAGGTGTTTGGCAACTGGTTCCTATTTATGATGGTTGCAGTGTCCCAATATCATATGATCACTTTTTGTGACCTTCTGACAAGCAAAGTCAATGAGGAAGCTAGATTCACTTAATAACTGAGTTACTAACTGATCACCTGCAGTGATTTATTCAACAACTGTGTCAAGAAAGTTGGAAAAATGGAGCAAAACTCACTTAACGATGGTCTCTATTAACAACAAACCTTTGGGCTCAGTTGTGGTCATAAGTCAAGGACTACAAATGGATTGACTGGAATATTTGTTCAAGTTTCAAGAATGCTGTGTGGGCATTGCTTAGATAATTTAGCACATTGAATCAAAAGCTTGCAATCTTTTTCTTTGCTGTTTGCAACACAGTGACCACAACAAATAAAACATAATATGTGTTGTTTTTTATGTAATAACTTTTGTTCTAGATTGAATCTTTTGAAACTCAATTTTTCATTCCTTGGCTTTTCTGTTTCAGGAAGAATTTATAACTAGCCTTTTTCCCCTTTCCTAAAGGCAGCAACTGGATTTTCTTTTCTGAATGTTCTAGTTACTTGGAACAAAACCATCTGATGCAGCAGTTACACCAATATTGGGACAAAGATGCCCTAGCAATAGTCAAGCAGTTAAACTATTAAATTGTCAAATAGTTGACTGATTGGTCTACTTGATTGCAAGTGGTTGAGAACCGCGGTGTCAACTTTATGGGATGCTTTTTGTATATGACTCTAAAGCGGCAATGCCTCCAGAATGAAGCAGCCAAACCTCAGGGGTGGGTGGGGGGAGAGATAACCTAGCCATTTTAATTGATACCAGCTTTAGAGTTGCTACACTAATTATAAATAGGATTCTGTCTTGGCTTTTATTTAGCATGCCTTTATCCCTTATAAAGTCCTGAATGGCATAGTAAGAGTTTTTGGGCACCGTCTTATCCAAAATGATTTTCCACAGCTGATCTGAATATCTTAATAAAGTTTGATGGAGTCTTGCCCAATAAACACACACATGAAAAGGTTAGGGTCAGATGGGCAAGTGGCTTCTGCACTTTGGAGTAGGCTTCTTCTGAAGATACATATTATTTTCTCTTTACATTCCCCACAAAAAGGGCATTCTATCATGCTTATTAATTTTATTCCACCCACCTAAATTGACTGAAGATTAGTGTCAGCACTCCTCCATTGAATAATTAGGAAAGAAAACCACGAGACTCCATTGATAGAAATCAAGTGTACTTTTACTAATTATAAATGATTAGAAGCGTAGCAAAGCGAAAGACTGATTATTTAGGCGTGAAAGCAAATGATATATAGAATAACTCATTCCCCTCCCCTTGGCATCCCAGTTACAGTCCAATCATAATTCTCCCAAGTGTCAGGTGTGAGATAACTTCGAAAGGCATCACCCAGATGGAATGTCGGTGCCATTGGCCTTGGTGGGAAACCTCCTCCGCATGCGCAGTAAGACAGGCAGCAGAAACTCCAGAATCTTCCTCCAGCACAATTAGTATTCCCCTCCCAAATATCATGCCCCCCTCCCCGTTTCAATGGCAGCCGAAGCAGCAGCAAAGCAGAGGCTGACATCCGGCCCTCCTCCGGAAAAAGGTGGTCAGGCCTGGAAAATGACAAAACACAAACAGACGAACAACAAAAACAGAAAAAGAAAAATAGGGGGGGGGAGAGAAAGTCAGGAAGGAGAGTCAGCTAGGGCTTGTCCGGATAAGCAGAATAGAACTGGCGGAGTAGTTGGGGGGCCCAGAGATGGGACTTGTCCACCCACTCGGCATGAGACTGAGGAAAATGCTTCCAAGCCACTAGCTACTGAAGGCGATTCCGCCGTCTACGAGAGTCCAATATTTCCCGAACCTCAAAATGCTGCTCACCATCAATCAGTAGGGGGGCAGGTGGCGGATCCACTGGCGGACGTAAAGATGAAAAACGAACAGGTTTAATGAGATTAATGTGGAAAACAGGATATACACGGTTGAGGTGCTTGGGTAGCTGTAAGCGAACCGAAACAGGATTGATGACCTTGATTATGGGAAACGGGGCTACATACTTAGGCCCCAACTTCTTTGATTTCTGTGTAGTTTGAAGGAACTTTGTGGATAGATAAACTTGGTCACCCACCTTGTACTGATAAGGTTGAGAACATTTCTTATCAGCCTGTTTCTTATGCGCACGGTGCGCAGCATCCAAAGTGTGAAGTGCAAAAGGCCAAATATGCGGCAACCGCTCACTCCAGTCGGAGATAGATGAGTCCTGTGGTAGCTCTAGAGGAACTTTGGGAATAGGAACAAAGTCCTGGCTAAACACAACACGAAAAGGGGTGAATCCAGTGCTACTATGTACAGAATTATTATAAGCCACTTCCGCGTGCGGCAACAAGTCCACCCAATCATCTTGCTGGTAATTGATGAAACAACGTAAATATTGTTCTAGACCAGAATTAGTCCTCTCGCAAGCCCCATTAGTCTGAGGGTGGTGGGCGGAGTTTAGACCTTGGGCGGAGCCAATGCATTTAAGAAATTCTTTCCAGAAGATGGAGGTAAATTGGACGCCGCTATCAGAAATTATGTGGTCAGGCACACCATACAAACAGTAAACGTGAGAAATGAAAAGTTTAGCGAGTGCCTTCGCAGAAGGGATCTTAGGGCAAGGTATGAAATGAACTTGCTTGGAAAACAAGTCTGTATGACCGTGTGCCCCTGGCTTTCAGGAATCGACAATGAAATCCATAGAAATCTCCTTCCAGGGGGTGACAGGGTGAGCTACAGCCTGGAGTAAATGCTGTGGTTTCCCCGGTGGGCGCTTAGAGGCTGCGCAAACAGGACAGCTGGCAACATAAAGTTCAATGTCCTTCTTCAAAGATGGCCACCAAAACTGTCGTTTCACAAGATGCAGCGTCTTCACAAAACCGAAGTGCCCCTCCAACTTGGAATCATGTGCCCGTTGGAGAACCACAAGACAAAGAGAGGCAGGGACATAAAGCTTCGCTCCAATCCAAGGCAAATCGTCTCTCATTGTGCATTCACCTTGATGCTGCTGGAACCATTCATCCTGAGGAAGGGCCTTTTTGAGGTCGGAAAGGAAATCTTGAGACACGTCCATCTTAGTCCGTGTCTGTTGCCTAGTAACAACAGGAGCAGCGAGGCTGGATGCGGGAACTACGGGTTGAACAATACTAAGCTTAGAGCAGTTGTACTGAGGGAGTCTGGACAAAGCATCAGCCATGAAATCCCCCCCCCCGGGATGTACTTAAGTGTGAAATTAAAACGATTGAAATGCTGAGCCCAGCGCATCTGCTTAGGGGAGAGTCATCTGGGAGTCCTCAAAGCTTCCAAGTTCTTATGGTCAGTCCACACCTCAAACGGGTGCTTACCGCCCTCCAGGAAGTGGCGCCATGTGGCCAAAGCCCAACGTACAGCAAATGCTTCTTTCTCCCAGATCGCCCAACATCTCTCCATCTCTGTGAGTTTACGAGAGGTTGTAGGCACAAGGTTGTAGATTACCTTGGTCAATAGTCTGAAGCAAAACGGCCCCCACTGCCACGTCACTTGCATCAGCTTGAATGACAAAAGGCTTGTCCATATCTGGATGCTTCAGAACTGGCTTTTCGGCAAAAAGTCTCTTCAACTTTTCAAACGCAGCTTGACACTCCATGGTCCAATTCAACGGTTTGCTAGGTTTAGGTTTCGGCCCACCTTTGGACTTCCAACAAATTAGTGATGGGAAGTGCAATTTTGGCAAAAGAAGGGATGAACTGATGGTAGAAATTAGCAAAACCCCAAAATTTCTGCAATTGCCTCCGTGTGCAGGGCGCCTCCCACTCAGTGACCGCCTTGACCTTAGCGGGGTCCATTTCCACCCCTGCGGGTGAGATACGATACCCAAGGTAGTCTATCTTCTCCTGGTGAAATTCACATTTGGATAACTTGGCATAAAGTTCCGCGGCTTGGAGTTTCTTCAGGACAGTCAGGACCAACTTGACGTGTTCTTCATATGTTTGTGTGTAAATAAGGATATGATCTAAATATACGATAACGCCTTTGTAAAGGTGGTCATGCAAAATCTCATTAATTAGTTGCATGAAAACTGCAGGTGCCCCCTGCAGGCCAAAAGGCATTACACGGAACTGGAAGCAACCCAGGGGGCAGTTGAAAGCAGTCTTCCACTCATCTCCCTCCTTTATTCGGACTCTATAGTATGCCTCCCTTAAGTCCAGTTTAGTAAAAATGCGGCCTTTTCCCAGTTGGGCCAGCATGTCCTTCATCAGAGGCAAAGGGTAGAGGTTATGAGAAGAAATTGAATTAAGGTTCTTAAAGTTCACACATAAGCGCAGAGAGCCATCTTTCTTCTCCCTGAATATTACAGGGGCCGCCACCTTGGGTCTGGCTGGTTCAATGAAACCCCTTTGTAAGTTTTTGTCAATAAACTTCCTCATTTCCTCCATCTCTCTGGGAGACATAGAGTAAATTTGGAGTTTTGGAAGCGGAACTCCAGGCAAAATTTTGATGGAGCAGTCAGTGCTCCTGTGGGGTAGAAGCTTATCCGAAGATTTTTCACTAAAAAACCCCTTTAATATTCTTTCGGAATCTTTTCATCCCCCTCAATTTTCTCCTGGCCCCTGGCGGCCAATGCGGGGCTGGAGTCACCAGGCTCAGGGGTGTTGGCATCCCCGTCTGGGGCTGTGCTGGTCCAGATGGGGAGCCACCCCTCCCTCCAGTTAATGCAAGGGTTCCATTTACGAAGCCAGGAGAGTCCCAAAATAAGGGGTCTGTCCATCCCAGGTGCCACAATAAAAGAGATCAATTCCACATGGGTGCCCATTTTCATCTCTAGAGGTTCAGTGTAGAAATGGGCCGGGCCTCCCCCTGCAATGGATCCATCGATTTGGCAAAAAACAATAGGGGTTTTCAAAGTCCTCAATTTCAAGCCCAGTTTCTCAACCATTGCAGGATTAATCATACATCTAGAACAACCCGAATCGAGTAGAGCGGAAAGCTGCTCTGTCTCCCCACCAGATGGCACCCTTAACTCAATTGAGATCAACATGGGGCCTTTATGTGAACTCATGCACTGAGGCAAGCCGTTGTCATCGGAGTCATCAGAGGAGCTGGTGGTCACGTCCGCTCCCTCCTCCACCTCCGGCTGGAAATGCTGGGGGGTATTTTTTTTTTTAATTAAAAAATCTTTAATTTTTAATTTGAAACAGGTACAACATCTTTCTTTACATGCTATAAAAAGTGTATCAGTCGATCACAAATAAACTTTGGTACATCTCCTCCACAGTCAACAAACATAACTCAGGCATTTTAACTCAGATATTCATACATATCACCATCATCATATATCCATTTTCATTTGACTGTAATTGCTATTTAAAGATATTAATAATAATAATATTCTTAAACAATACATACCCACACCAGTGGGGGGGGGGAACACACAAAAAAGAGAGCAAAAAAAGACAAAAAGAACAAAAGACAAGGCAGGGAATAAAAAAAAAACCGAACACAGGTATATATCATCAAAGAAAAAGTATATCAGCTGGCTACAACATGTTTTGGTGCATCTCTTCCATTATTTCATATTAATTCAAATATCTTAACTCAAATGTTTACCATATTAACATCATTATACCTCGCCCGGCTTGTCAGCAGGTTGAAAAACTTCCTTTCTAACATTCTTCATTTGAATTTCAGGAGCATTCAAACATTCCTTTTGCCTCTTTCCTTCATATTTTAGTGTTAAGGACAATAAATAATCTATTTTTTTTTTAGATTCTTTTTCAGATTTTTCATACGTATCAAACAACCTTTGAAAAGCAAAAAAAATCTTTTGATCTTTTGGGGGTATTTTCAGCAGCGAACGCAGTTCCCTTCTCCTTCCCCGGGGCCTTGCTTGCCTTCCCTTTCCTCTTGGCAGGGGGTTGGACGGGCAGAGGAAGTTTAATGCGGCAATCCATGGCTCGATGGCCTCCTTTTCCACAATGGAGGCACATGAAAGGCTTGTCTTTGCCGGTGGAGCTTCCCTTCCCTTCACCCCTGATGCGGAATGGGCCCTTTGAGCTGGGGGGGGGGGTGATCTCTCTGCTTTTTCCCCTTTCACACGTTGAATTCTAATCAAGTCTAGGTCAACATCTGCTGTATTTTCTTAGCCAGCAACAACTCGCTTAGGAAGGTGTCTGTTAACGCATTGTTGGTAAATGTCCTCATTTAATCCCAATGCAAATTGATCCTGAACCTCTTCAGCCACTGGCTTATTTCCCTGTTTTAGGGCCATAAAATTCACCTTCCCTCGTTTCTCAATCAGCGGGTCATCAAACCTCCTCTTAAGTGCAGCTATAAAGTCATTAAAATTCCTCAGGACAGGGGAATTACATTGGTGTAAGCTCACCATCCAAACAGCCGCTTTTTCCTCCAAAGAAAGTGAAACTATTCGCACTTTCATCTCATCTGATTCTAAACCTTGGCCATATTTTTCCATGTAGTTGCAAATCTGCATGACGAAAGGACCCAACCTCTTCATATCACCATTATATTTTACTGGTAAGGGAGAGACTTTTGCACTTCTGCATCTTCTGGGGGACCCCCCCTACTCTGGCAGCAGCCCTGGCTGGGCGGGGGAGACTGTTTCTGGGTTTGCTTGCTCCCATCCCCCCTCGGTCTCTTCACCCTCCCTAAATTTATGCAAGGAGTACCTTTGTGCAAATTCTTCTGTTTGCTCTCTTTCCATCGCTCTCTCTCGGGACCTCCGCTCGGTCATAGTTTCTTCCCAGTCTGCTGGGTTTTTCCTTTCTTTCCGTCTGGTGACTCCTGCATCCAAATTCTCATAATCCTCATAATCCTCTTTTTGCCCCACTCCCAAAGTCCATCGGGGCCAAACCGCAGGCTTCTGTATCCTTAGGCCAGCTAGCCTTTCAGGTAATGTTGGTTCTGCAGTTTCTCTTTCAATCTCCTTATCATCGCTTGCTTGCAATGACATTTTCTCCGTCCTTCTTGTGAGTACACCCCCCCACGGTAGGTTGAAAACTCCTGGTGGGGTGTGAGTGAGTCTTTCGTTTACTGTCAGCACTCCTCCATTGAATAATTAGGAAAGAAAACCATGAGACTCCATTGATAGAAATCAAGTGTACTTTTACTAATTATAAATGATTAGAAGCGTAGCAAAGCGAAAGACTGAATATTTAGGCGCAAAAGCAAATGATATATAGAATAAGTCATTCCCCTCCCCTTGGCATCCCAGTTACAGTCCAAACATAATTCTCCCAAGTGTCAGGTGTGAGATAACTTCGAAAGGCATCACCCAGATGGAATGTCGGTGCCATTGGCCTTGGAGGGAAACCTCCTCCGCATGCGCAGTAAGACAGGCAGCAGAAACTCCAGAATCTTCCTCCAGCACAATTAGTATTCCCCTCCCAAATACCATGCCCCCCCTCCCCATTTCAACGGCAGCCGAAGCAGCAGCAAAGCAGAGGCTGACAATTAGTGTTCTTTTTTGTATAGCATCTTTATTTTTGTTATCCCCTCCCCAACTTTTCTAAAAACTTAGTTACAGTTTCATAATTGGGGTAGTCTATACATATCATATAAATAGCACTTGTTTATGTGTGCTCCAACTGTGGCACACATTTTATATGGGAGGTAACAATATTTAACTGTTATATATTCTTTCATGAACATCTCTCTCTCTCTCTCTCTCTCTCTCTCTCTCTCTCTCTCTCTCTCTCTCTCTCTCTCTCTCTCTCTCTCTCTCTCACACACACACACACACACACACACACACACACACACTGTATTGCCTTAACAAAAATCTATATATTTATACGGGAACTATTTCTTAATGTTAACATATTTGATTATGAATAGCATACTGTATGTGCATGGACACCTAATTTATGTAGTAGTCTAAGGTTGAATTAAATAGCAGAGTGCATAAAGCAGCAGTTAATTAAGAACATTAATATAGAAAATTTCATGTGATGGTGACTATCATATTAGAAAAGAAGTACATTAAATTACTTGAATGTGGCCTCTTCAATTAGTTAGGTTAGCTGTCCATAAATGTAGTTAATGTAATTTAAGTGAAAATCTATTACTTGCTGTTTTAAAATGGTTTGAGTGCTAGCAGATGCACAGAATCTGATTTGACGGGCCAGCTGAGATATTTAGAATCCCAGACCTTATTATTCTTTTCCTGTGTCTCTATTTGATATGTACAATAATCTGTTTATGATTATTAGATTTGCAGTTTTTGTATTTGTGATTGTGACAATTTTGTGGAAAGCTTTTACTTTTTTTCTAGCATTAAGTCATTAATATAAATAATGTGTGGCAAAGTGTATGTTTCTGTGCAGATCCATACATAGTTCAGCAGTCCCTGCATACTGATAAAGAGTAGAAAAGCAAATGTATGAATTACACATGCAGGTACATGAAGAAAAAGATTGTTCTTGGCTACAAATCACGTTGACTATATATAACTTTAAATTTCAAAGATAATGTTACTCGAGAGGCTCTCAGGATCAAAAATGCTGTTGCATGTATTTTAGATTTCTCACAGATATCTAACTGACTATTGAAGAAATAAGAAGCTGCATTAAAAGGACTTGGTGTTATCAAGTAATGGTTCATTGTCTGAACCCTCCAGATGTGCTGCATCAAAACCTCTGTTATCTTCAGGCATTATGATTAATAGATTTACTATTTTGGCATGTTGTTGGTGATAATCAAGCATGTATGGAGAGTTTGGATCAAAGAAACATTTTTTACATAATGTATTTAAATGCAGTTAAATAATAAATGCCTGGTATATTCTGTCTATGGGGAATAGGACCTCTGTAAAACTCATATGCACTGAGTTATCCTGCTGTTTCAACACATGACAAGGTCTATATCCATAAGATTTGGATGCATGCAACTCAAAGTAACTACTAAAATACATAAAGTTATTTTCTCTAATTACAATTGTGGTGGGCTTCTTAGAGGAATCAAATAGGATATTTAACATGTGCTTTCTTGTTTAAATATTATTTAAAGCTTTGGTGGATTTACAGCAACTGTTTCCAAATACTTCTTTCCATTTAAATAATGGATTTATTTTATTCCCTGATAATTCAAACTAATCCTTTGGTTTGTGGTTTACAGTTGCTATAGCCAAGGTTAATTAATTAGAAATATTAAAGCTGGGATTAACACTTGCAATTGCTTCACAAATCAGTTTTTTTGCCAGAACTGGAAGCTGCCAATCATTTTTCCTCAGTCCATAAGTTTAACTATAAGCACTACAAATAAATGGTTACTTTTAGCAGTACAAGTTTCTAGAGACTTTGTTAGATCAGTAATTTTAGACCAATTCCATCTACCTCTAGAATTGAAGATTTATCGGGGCCTTTTGGGTAAATCACTGAGCATTTCCTGTTGTCTCAAACTTTAAACAACAAAATAAAAGTTTGATGGAAGCTTTTATTTTTATTCTTTTACTAATGGCTGTCAATCTGGATGAAGCAGAATCTAAATTTTTAGAGTTACAAAATTAGGCTGCAAAAATGTGGATGATCATCTTATGAATTATTTTGCTGCTCTTCAGTGCCAGAATTGATTTTTGCATTCTGCCTAATTTGGGATAATGGAACAGGAGGAAAGTTGATAAAATGCCTTACAAGATAGTATGATTTAGAAGGCCCATGCCTGTGCAGCAGTTATTGTGTGTGTGTGTGTGTGTGTGTGTGTGTGTATGTATATACATATGTGCGCACACACACACACACACACACACACACACACACACGTTTCGGCGAGGTCTCACTCACCATCTTTTGGCTGGTGTTTTCAGCTTAAAGCGTGGTCAGAGCTGCCGTCTTTCTATAAATCTTGGTGGGGGGTGTGTGGAGTGCTGGCTAATATGTAAAAACAGCCTAGGTTTGTATCCCAGTAAGGGTATGGCTACATCAACAAACAAAGTTGGTGGCATGAAATGCCAACTGAAGGCAATAATTGCTGCATCATCATGGGCTGTCCTCATTGGGTTGTTATACCTTGTATAAGAGATCCTTCCAAGTGTATTAGTCAGATGAAAGCAAATACACAAGAAGAAGAAAAGAAGTAGGAAACATCTATTACAACTTGCTATAAAGAAGGTGCTCCAAGAGCCTCTGAGGCTGGGCTATTCCTCATGGCCACAGGGCAACACTGTCCATCCAACAAGTAGAAAATGATAATGGCATACTGATAAAAAGATTGCAAAACATTTCTCATGGCTATCAGTCTTGTTGCAAGATGAAAGGGGAAAATTGTAATATGGGAAAGAGAAATGGATAACTATAAGATCTGTCAAGAATGGGCTGTAAGTTAGAAGAAGACAATGACATGGCAGAAAAGATGAAGTTGTTGATATGATTGGATGCAGATTGAGAAAGTCCTTAGAAACTGCTGTTTTGTCTCCTTAGACGTTTTCAGTGTTGTGATGTAACTTGTAAATCAGGATCTAATACTTCCAAATTAAAGACAGACAAATTTCAGAATGATGCAGTTGAAAAGCGTGACATAATATGACTTCATCGCTTAGTGACAGCAATCCCAGAAGTCCTTTTGCTGTCATTAATTAAAAATCACAGGTTATTAAGCAAGGATCCCTTACAACTTTCTGCTGGCATAGTCGATGGGGAAACTCACAGGAGATACAATGCTTCCTTTTTTTAAATCAAGAGATAAACTTAATGAATTATTCTATTAAAACTGCCTTATTTATGTAGATTAAGTTTGGGATCTTGGTTTTATTTTTTTATTTTTTACATAGAGCTATTAGTTGATTAGTTCATGACATAAAAAAGAATACAAAAGCAAATATTAGGGAAATAATAAAGTAAAAAGCAATAGCAATAGCAGTTAGACTTATATACCGCTTCATAGAGCTTTCAGCCCTCTCTAAGCGGTTTACAGAGTCAGCATATCGCCCCCAACAATCCGGGTCCTCATTTTACCCACCTCAGAAGGATGGAAGGCTGAGTCAACCCTGAGCCGGTGAGATTTGAACCGCCAAACTGCAACTAGCAGTCAGCTGAAGTGGCTGCAGTACTGCACTCTACCCACTGCGCCACCTCGGCTCTTGTACCTGCACCTGCAGTAAAAGGAAAGTAGATAGTGAGGAGAAAGCAAGGGCAAAAGAAAAAAAACCCATTGGCTTCTGACTCCTTTGATGCAGTAAAATAAGGCATTAACTTTTTACTTTTTATATTTACATAATAATAGAAACTAGCCATTTCTATAATAACAAATCTGTCTAATCAATAAAACCTAAAATCAAAGTTTCATTTTTTTCCACCTCAAGATCTTGTTTTTAGATTGCAAATAATAATAATTTCAAAACAAATAAAAAGAAAAAAACTCCTTTTATTTTTGTTCTATTCTTGCTCTATATGTTAAAAATAACTATATTATTAAAACAAGAGGCACATTTCAAAAAAGGCTGCTGTATTTTGTTTCCATGTGGATTTCAGATGCCTCATTCCATGCCATTCCCTTCTCTGCATTCCATTCCTTCTAAGCCAGTGGTGGGTCCCAGCTGGTATGGCCGTACCAGGAGTAGCCAGGAGCAGTGGCCACTGTACCGGTACGGTGGCTCATTTGCCTCCCCCCTGCCCCTGGCATTCCATACCTGTTTTTAAAGCAACCGGCCAATTGAGCACGCACAAACAGTGTGGAGCACCTTTGCAACCTCCAACAAGCAGCTGGGTGTAACAGGGGCGGTGGAGTGTACATGCATGTGCAGCATGCATGCATGACCAGGAAGCCTGGCCCCATGTGCAGCGTACCGGTAGCAACAGGGAGAGGAACCCACACTGTTTTGAGCATATTCAGGATTTCCCCTTTATTTCCCATTCTTCCATTTTTGCAGGATAAGGGGTGCTATCAAGATGAAAACTCACTACATCAAAATAGCAATAGCAATAGTTAGTTAGACTTATATACCGCTTCATAGGGCTTTCAGCCCTCTCTAAGCGGTTTACAGAGTCAGCATATCGCCCCCAACAATCCGGGTCCTCATTTTACCCACCTCGGAAGGATGGAAGGCTGAGTCAACCTTGAGCCTGGTGGGATTTGAACAGCCAAACTGCTGAACTGCAGTCAGCTGAAGTAGCCTGCAGTGCTGCATTTAACCACTGCGCCACCTCGGCTCATTTAACCACTGCGCCACCTCGGCTCAAAATGAAGATTTCACAATGTCTTCACATTGGCAGTTTTCCCATTATATGTTTACAAATCAGTTACTGATATGAACCAGACAATTATTTATCTGACAAAGAAATGGATTTCTTCTACCTGTAGGAATTGCCGTTTTGACATCTGAGTACCTTTTCTTCAACTCCTATTCTTTAACTCAAACCTTTGTAAGCTCTTTTTTTCTTTTGCTAATATTTTATGATACTAAGGCTTATTTGATGGTTGAATGAATCCTATAACCTTTAGATGTTTTCTCTAAAATGTTGCAGCTATCCCCAGATCTATTTTATTTTCTTGATCCTAAGTATTGCCTTAGCTATATCTTCATGAAGAAGTGAATTGAATAATAATGAAATTTAAACATGTTCTTTTCTTTTGATATTTCATGAAATCTCCCTGAGCCTCAGTCTGAAAAATGTGAAAACTGTATTTGTTTCTGTCTTTTTAGTATAATACCACAAGTGTCTATATATCAAATAATGGATATATTATTTTTGATGCTGGATAAAGAACAAGTCTGGTGTCTGAAAATGAAAAAAAAAGTTAAGTACTGTGTTAGTAAAAACAATTTTTCCATCTGTAGTCTTCATATTATTTGGTTTCTAAGTTCAGTGCCCATTATTGTAAGGATACGCTTCAATCTTAATATACTTTATCTACAATGTGCAAAGATGTAGACAGATGTTATTATGACTCGTGTATGTACAAGAAAGCATGCTTCATGTCTCAGGAAAGATAACATTTTCTCAGATGGACTTCTTGTCATAAGTGTAAAGTATTTCATCCAAAGCATTTTGATGCTTTTATTTTCAATATGCATAAAGACGGCCTCATTTTTCTTTCCCCCAATTGCTTTTAGAGAGGAGATGTTAATAACAGTAGTAAACCTTCCTTCCTTCCTTCCTTCCTTCCTTCCTTCCTTCCTTCCTTCCTTCCTTCTGTAGATCAGGAGTGAAACAGTGCATAAATGCAATAAATAAATGTTTACATCTTCTATGGTATAGTAATATAATCTTATATAGGCTTGTGGACAGCCAGGAATCTAATATGTTTTAAAAATAAGATATTCCATATAACTTGGGAATGTCCTGATGGACTCAAACATAAATAAGTTGATTTTTTAAATTCTGCTGAAAACATACTTACAGAGAGAGCAAAGCCATTAAGATAAATTAGAAAATTTAGAATAGAAAACTATAGAATAAAAAGACTCACTCGAAATATATTGTGGGAATATTTATTACAACCTTTAGATGGTAGAAAGCAATTATATACATATATAAACACACACACACACACACACACACACAATTTGTAAAAAAGAAAATGGAAAATGAAATTTAAAAAAGAAATAAAAAACTGAAATTATTACTACTGATGGATACAAATACTAGAAAATACTGCTTTTCCACTCTACCTTTCTGCAATGTTGAATTAATAGTATATTACATTTATACTAATCATTATAAATCATTTCAAAGCAACAAATTAAATATAAAACCCCTAGAATTATATAAAATAAATATGATTTAATATCATTTTGGTGTGAATAATCATTTATTTGGATTGTTATTTTTTTTAAATAGATGAACTATGTTACAGAACAAGAACTGAAACTACAGTATAATTGTGCATGTGATCTGTTTGCTCTGTGAAGGCACTGCACAATTAGCAATAGAAAATTTCAGATAGCAACCAAACTAAGTTCAGCAAGCTATGAAAGAGACAGAAGTAAATACAATTCTTTAATTTTATGAGGTTTGCATATAACTCTGAACAGTGGTTTTATGGACAGAATAGTACTGACTAATCAATTTGGTCTGATAGGCATTTATTGGTATCGTCTATATGTAACTATAAGGTTAAGAAGACTATCTGGTTGAGATTTTAAAATGGAAAAAGAATTACTATGTGAATTATCACTTTAGAGGAAGCACTTTACCTTTTGGTTCCCTTCAGCTATTCTTAAAATATAGTTATATGAGTCACTACAAATATTATCTTTCTTACTCATGAGTATAACCTGTGACAGTTTTCAATATAATTTGCCAAGTGGTATTTCAAAGAAAATTTACAACTCCAAACTTGATCACATTTATGCAGCTATCAAAGATTCCAAATAAATTAAGGGGTGAGAAATAAGTGGAGAAAGATGAAATGTATTTGTTTGACCATTGGGTAAGCCCATTGACTTGAACTGGAATAGTATAATTGTGATTATGTATTCCAATTTGAATTTAATTTTAACTATAATAATGTTGTTATATTGGAAGTTTACACTTCTGGATTCTCCCCACTGACTCAGAACATATTGATATGGGAGATAAAGAAATGGAATAAAAGTGCATATGCTGATTCTAATTCCTGCAAAAATGCCAGTTTTGGGATTCTTTTTTATATTTTGTTTATATTACTGTTGTAACATCAATTAAAAGATTAAACATACCATTTGGGGAGTTATATTAATACAATGGTCCTTAATGCCAAAGCAATATTAGACAATAGACTCATTTTATGCAACATTGAATTCAATGGGTCAGTGACATTATCTCTCAAACATAGCTTTGAAATTAGTAAAACAGTTGAAAAACAGAGTTGAAAACAGTTGAAAAACAGCATCTAGTTCAGAATCATCCTATTAACTTTCAAACAATTATAAATTTAATCTGGAGAAAAAATTCTTATTACCATATGTAAGTATTGTATAGGTAAATGTACAGCAAATAACATTTTTTCTTGTTTATACAAGAGGAAAATTATGATAGCAGCAAGATTTAAATAAAATTTAAATAAACTATATTTTAGAAGCCTGTTGGTCAAAACTGAATTTGAATTTGAGGCAATCAAATACTGTTACAAAATAACATTTATTTAATTATTCTAAGAATAGGCTACCTTGATTAAGAGAGTTTGTAAAACTAACCTTGCTTTCCATGTTTCAACACATAGATGAATAAATATCTGATAAAGAAATACCATACAAAGAAAACTTTCAGTCTAGCTGTGTTATAAAGACAATAAGAGTAGAGTGTGAGGGGAGTGGTATTTTCGTCAATCAAATGTTATTTCCAGTATTCCTAAGTTTTTGTAGTCACTTCAAGTATAATATATTCATCCATAGAATTGCTTTGCACAATTTGGTAGAAAATGAAAAGCTAGTTTATTTATCATAGCATCACATTTCCATTTCATATATAAATAAATATGAATAGCTAATGATATAATTATTTTCAGATTCAAATGGCTGTTTGGTATGGCAAAACAGTCCAACAAAAGCATGTGCATTTACAGCTTGGGTTTGCAGGCTGCATACTAAAGCAAATAATTTATTAGCCTAGTCTTCCTTAGTACATTTTGCTTTTTGTAATTCCTATTCTTATCATATCAAATAAAAATGTGATGAGTTGCTTATTAATATTCAAATGAAACAAATGCCTTTTGTGAAGCCTTTGGAAAGAAAGGCTTCAGCAGTCATATAATTGAAAAGTGATAGACAACATAGAGTAGATTTGGTAGTTTTTCTGGATAGCTGAAGGCAAGATAATTTACTAATTTACTTATTAAATCTTAATGTTTTATATATTTTTTAAAAAATGTTTCAGGAAAACTACTTTAAAAATTGCAATGCAAAAAAAGCACTCTAGAGCTGCTGCGAAATAGAGAAAAAAAACATATTGAAGGACTATATGCAACCCTCCAGCAATTATAATGTATTAGAAATGTACATTGAAGGGACGTGATGGTTCAGTGAGTTTGTCGATCAGAAAGGTCAGCAGTCCGGTGGTTTGAATTCCTAGCACCGCATAACAGAGTGAGCTCCTGTTATTTGTCCCAGATTCTGCCAATCTAGAGTTGGTAATGATTAGCACATATGTTCGAGGGGAACCTTTACCTTATAAAAGTACATAATGTACTCTATCTATCTATCTATCTATCTATCTATCTATCTATCTATCTATCTATCTATCTATCCATCCATCCATCCATCCATCCATCCATCCATCCATCCATCCATCATTATCTATCTATCTATCTATCTATCTATCTATCTATCTATCTATCTATCTATCAATCTATCATCTATCTCAAGTCCCTACTTTCCTACCTATCTTACCCTATGTGGGCATGCATGTGGGTAATTTAGGCATGATTTGGTGGGCGTGGTTTGGTGGCCATGGCATGAAATTGTTACTGTAAAATCTTCATTCCTACCCCATTCAGGGGAAGGTTACTGCAAAATCCCCATTTCCTCCTGATCAGCTGGGACTCAGGAGGCAGAGAATAGATGGGGGCAGGGCCAGTCAGAGATGGCATTTACCAGTTCTCCACCTACTCAAAAATTTTGCTACTGGTTCTCCAGAAAATTCAGAACCTGCTGAATACCACCTCTGCATTGTATATTTATTTACTTAAATACCAAAACATTTCTAGAATTTCCCCACAGGGCACATGGCTTTCAGGATGGGGATAGAAGAGTCCAACTGAGTAGGCTTCTTGGTATTTCTTCCCTTTCTTCAGGACTCCTTCCCTAGAGCAGTTATTACTACCAAAATGTATGAAGGCAAGTTAAAATGCAGCATCTATGCCAGTCCTTTTTTCCTTTTAGCATTAAACCTTTCTATGTCAGAAAGTTGGAAGTGAAAGCGTAATTCTGGCTAGCTGTATGGTTATATGGGTTTCTTTCTAGAACTCTAATTGTATGAGATTCCAAAACCCTGAAGGCTAATTGTATTCTGCTGACCTTTCCTGGCCAGGCTGTGGAAGGATTATGAAAGTGGAATTTCTTATCTTTCTTATACATTTGAATACTCAATTGAACCTATTTTCCATTGGGAAGAAACTTTCATGCCTACATCTGCATACATATTAGGTTTGCTTCATGTTATTATTTTGAATATGTAGTTTCCAGAAAGCATAGCACATATATCAAAGGGAATAGTACTAAGTTTGATCCTTTTCTCCTTAAATTACATATCGGAAAAGGCTATCCTGTTAAAAATGGATATCTTCAAAAGTAGCATAGGGCAGATTTTATTTAAATAAAATTCAAAGGTATGCTGTCAGAAAAAGAAATGAGGAGGAAAAGAGGGAGAGAAAGAGACACTGTTCAGGATTCATCATGATGAAAAGCTAATAGTAAATTGTATAAATTGTTTGTTAAATTGCATTCATTCAGACTCTAGTTACTTAAAAATGAAATTATGAGATTTTGTCTTTATAAAATGATGGAAATGAAAGATATATTTCATTTTTGCTATATGATTGATGTAAAGCTTTAATGTGTTAATTTTACAAAATGAAGATATTCAAGTAGATAGATATGTTAAGGACAAGCAACAGTACTAAAGAAAAGAGAGTGAAGCTGTAGATGAGGAAGGAGTAAGGATTAGCGTCAGACAGACTATCTGAATTATTGGAATGAGTACATTTGATTGTTGGAGTAAAACGTTTCCCTTAAAATAATATAAATTGAAGCAGCTAATAAAGAGATAAACTGAAGCACCAGGAGAAACTTCAAACGTAATATATTTCAAATGTTTAAATCATTCTCCTGACTCTTTAATTTACATTTGTAATAATCCTACAAACTATATATATTAAGCTGTCTTATTATTTATCATATGAATATCCCAACCATTCTTGAAGTAGATCAAAGCAGCATATATGGTTCACACATTTCCAATTTTATCCTCATAACAATTCAGATTGTGAAGAAACTGACTAACCCAAAGAAATCTCAATGACCTTCCAAACTGGGGATTTAAATCTGACTTTCTCTAGTTCTAACCTCACAGTTTAACTGCTTCAGCACAGGGAAGATACTATCTAGTCCTTCCCATATTCTATTTTCTACAGGTATTTAGTTACGGTCTTTCTAGCCTTTCTAGCCAGCATATTAGCATTGAATCTGGGATTCCAACCAGTCGTGGCATCCTGCCAGTTTAACAACTGGTTCGGTGATTGCGTGCTTCGCACACGTCAGCAGTTTTAGCAAAACTTACCTTCCATGTTACTTCTGGGGAATAACACAGCTGAGGCGTGGCAATCCACTCTACTGCACGAATCAGCTGAGAGGATATAGGTAAGTAAAATGCAGGGGTGGGTGAGCATGCCAACTTGATCATCAGAGTGAACAGGTTAACTCCCCAGTTGATTGTCGGAGGTACCAGTTTGCCTGAACCAGTCTGAACCAGCTGAATCTCACCACTGGTTCCAACCCTTAAAGAGTATGTTTGACTATATAGGTAGGAATTAGCCTAGCAAAGAACAATAACTCAACAAATGTAGAAACTGTGGTATTCTATTTGTAATCTGGCTGTACATTGTTTTTGTAGAATATGCTCCACATGCTAATTATAAATGCCCATAATTATTCTCTCTCTCTCTCCCTCTCCCTCTCTCTCTCTCTCTCTCTCTCTCTCTCTCTCTCTCTCTCTCTCTCATTCTCTCACTCTCTTTCTCTTTCCACATCTGAAGGTCATCGGCTGCAAGATTATTTGGCTTTTTTGTGCATTTGGTTGACTATTGTGAGAACAACTATCAAACTAAATGGATCATTACAGATAGTCCTTGACTTATGACCATAACTGAGTCCAAAATTTATGTTGCTAAGCAAGACAGTTGCTAAGTGAGTGTTTCTCCCATTAATAATTTTTCTTGTTACATTTGTTAAATGAATCACTGCAGTTGTTAAGTTAATAACATGGTTGTTAAGTACATCTAGCTTCCCCATTGACTTTGCTTGTCAGAACGTTGCAAAAGGTCATCACTTGACCCCAGGACACTACAACTCTCATAAATACATGCCAGTTGTGGCCTATCCCAGGTCCTTCCTTTAATTCAGAGATAAATTTCAAGGCCCTGATCCATTTGCCAGCTCTTTTTTCTACTGTGCTCATTAGCTCTACTGAAAGCAGAGAAATCTTCAGTATGCTATTACTTCCCCAGAAATTTGTCCTCATCTTAAGAGGCCTTCATTGGATATAATCTCAACAATTTTCATTTGATTGTTTCCTTCCATTTTTAAGAGAAAATTGTAAAAAAGTTGGTTGGGCATGAGCTTCAATAAACCCTGGATGAAGTAGATTATCTGGATCATTTTCAGACAGGATTTGGGCCTGATCATGGAACAGAGAAGAATTGGTTAGAGGATAGGAGTGGTGCATCTTTCCTGTTTCTTCTTTACCTCCTGATAGCTTTCAATGCCATCAGCTGTGATATCCCTCTGGACCAGGGGTGGGTTTCAAAAATTGTTTGAACCTACTCTGTGGGCGTGGCCTCCTTTGTGGGAGTGGCTTGCTGCCCATGTGACCGGATGGGAGTGGCTTGCCACCCATGTGACCGAATGGGAGTGGCCTGCCACCCATGTGACCTGGTGGGAGTGGCCAAGACGATGTTATTAGTAGATATTACTAATTATTAGATATTATTAATATTACTAGATCATTATTAATGCATAGATAACTGTGGGACATTACACACCCACCCACACAAACTATGACAGTGCTAGGAAAACACCCAAAAAATAAAAATCCCCCCCCCAAAAAGAAAGACTGCCAATGAAACCAGTTTTTTTTCCTAAGCCTAAGAACAGGAAAGACAAAGTCACTGGAATAAAAACCATCAAGGCAATGTGGAAAATTATAAAGGACAGGCACTCACAGAACCATCAACCACCTCAGAATTACCTAAACAAGTAAGGTGACCAGATTTTCAGATTGGTAAAGAGGGACACCATTGACCGGGGGGGGGGGGAGCTAGGCCGCAGCAGTTACTGCCAGCCCGCGACCTCGCTAGGGACGTCTGGTCACCTTAATTATATACATCCTCTCTCTCTCTCTATACATCCATCCATCTGTCTGTCTATCTGCCTGCCTATCTAGTTATGGTATCCCTCTCCCTCTTTCCCCCTCTCTTTCTCCATCCATCTATCTGCTTGCCTACCTATCTCTCTCTCTTTCTCTCTATCCATCCGTCTATCTGCCTGCCTATCTGTCTATCTAGTTATGGTCTCTCTCTCTCTCTCTCCCTCTCCCTCCCTCATTATCATCTATCTCAGTGTTTCTCCACCTTTTTATAAAAATAAATTTTTTTTATTTTTTTTGTTACATAAGACAACACTTACCCACAACAATAAAAACAAAACAAAACAAAAAGAAAAAAACCCATCATCACATATAGCATGTCGTTTGGTTACAAGTGTTTTAACATTTATCATTCTTATACATTTATTATTTCATTTAATAGGTTATAATATACAGTTTGGGTTGCTTTGTTTACCATCCCTTCCTCCTGTTATAACACCACCTTATTTTCCCTTTCTTTTCTCCCTTCCTCCCTTCTCTACTTTCTTCCTTCCTGCTCTCCTTTCCCTTCCTTCTTCCTGTACCTTTCTCCTACTCCTGCTCTTCCTCATCCCCTTCCTACCCTCTCTCCTCCTCTTTCTCTCCTTTCCATCCTCCTCTCCTTACCTCTTTCTTTTCACCCTCCCTCCCTTCTCTACTTTCCTCCTTCTTCCTCTCCTTCCCCTTCCTTCTTCCCTTACCTTTCTCCTACTCCTGCTCTTCCTCTTCCCCTTTCTACCCTCTCTCCCCCTCTTTCTCTCCTTTCCATCCTCCTCTCCTTACCTCTTTCTTCTTTCCCCCATCTTCCTTTCATTCTCTCCTCCTTTCTCCCTTTCTCCCAACTCCCTTTCTGGGAGTTGAAGTCCACACACTTTCAAGTCTCCAAGGTGGAGAAAGACTGATCTATCTAATTAATATAATTATTTCTCCCTCTCTTTTTCACTCTCTTTCCAGCGCACACACGCAAATGCATAGGGCAGCCCACCTCACACACATGTAACTCCGGGCAGCTTACGGGAAGAGGACAGCCGACCACTCACCCACGCGGGGGGGGCAGGATTTCGCCAAGAAAACTTTCCTGCGAAAGGGGCCGGCAGCCTCTCAGCTCTTCCCGGCCGGGAAGACCTCCCCCCACTTCCACTCCTGCGACCCTCCTCCCGCCTCCTCGGAGCTTCAAGCAAGCTAACTGGGAAGGCCGGGGAAGAAGAAGAAGCGGCGGCGCGAGGTCAGCGGTCCTTGGGGGCGCGGCGGAAGCCCTGCAAAAGCGCTCCTTTCCCGGCTCGGATGCCATTGCTGCTGCTGCGGGCGGAAGGGGAGGAGGAGGAGGAAGAAGATAAAGTGGCGGGGCGGTCCCTGCAGCCGCCGACGCGGGAAAGGTGCGCTTTGACAGGGCTTCCACAGCCCTGCCAAAGTGCCCATTTCCCGGCTCGGCTGCCGCTGCCGCTGCTCAGGCCAAAAGGGAAGGAGGAGGAGGAGGAGGAAGATAAAGCGGCGGGGCGGTCCCTGCAGCCACCGACGCGGGAAAGGTGCGCTTTGACAGGGCTTCCTCTCCGGAGAGGCGTTTTTTTAAAAGAAAAACCCTGCAGGCACCCAGCGACAGGGGCTAGGAGCTAGGAACCCGGAAGTTAATTACTTCCGGGTTCACTGACGAAGCGGATCGCAAGAACCGGTGCGAACCAGGAGGAACCCACCCCTGAAGCCCACTTGACCTGCAAGGTCCAACTTCACCAGCAAGGACTCACACCCGACAAGCTCTGGAGCAGGGATCCTACGAGGAACTAAAGACTGTCGGATAGCAATGGCCACTCCTCCGCCCCTTCTCTGGGATCGCGGTTGATGAAGCACCTGAAAACCCTCTGGGCACATTTCTGTGAGGGGGACTCCTCCCTCTGGGCCCAGCCAGGTTTCAGTAATACATGCCAGATCTGCCCCCTCGTCTATAATTAGATCCTGGACGAGGGGAGCTTTATGAACCACAGATCTGGCATTTAGCAACAGCAACCGGAGACCAGGGTCCTGAATACTCACGCCATCTGGCCTTGGAGTGGAACTCACAGGGCCGGAAGGGGAGATCCCTCTAATATAGGGAACCCTCCTTCCCCGGTAATGGCTTGCCCTGAAGTTCCCGCCATATCTGCCCCTCCCCATTATGACCCCTATGTTCCGGCCCACTCCCGCATCTGTGGTCCCTTCACCCACTCCCCCAGCTGCCGGATTCATCGGCAGGCCCTTCGACGCACACAATCAAGGGCCGGAACCAGGCCCGGGGCCCCCTAGCACTTCTGCCAAAGCACTCAGTGCAGGAGGTCCCAGCTAAACTCCCGGCCCGCCAGACAAACCCATACATACAGCCAATCACTCCCCCACAATACAAGTTAAAAACAGAAACAGCAATATAATAATAAAAGTTGGACATTCAATCAGTTACAGTCATACCATGCACTCCCCATACACATAAAATATAAAACTTGAATAAAATTTACCAATATATAAAAATTAAGATTATGAGCCTGCGCAGTCCAGCCAATTGAATAGTCCAAGGAGGCCGGGGGATAGCGTCCAAGCCTCCCGAAGAACAGATATCCAAGTCCAAAGATAGTGGGGCATAGAATAGTAGTTCCAGAGTGAAACCAGGCAGGCCTGAAAGTCAAGTGGGCTGCGGATAATAAAAGGTAACGGCGAAAGTTGTAGGGCCAGCCCCAGGAGACGGCGGCCAGCAGCACCCCCTCCCATCGGGGGCAAAGAACACCCGGGAGCCAGGGATAACCCCACGGTAAAGGGGGGGGAAACCCCACTCCCGGCTGTACCGTGACACTACCCGTGGAAGCATGATGATGATGATGATGATGAGGTGGTGGTGATAGTTGCAGTTCCACTAAATATGTGTTTCAAGTTTTTCTTAATCATTCAAATCCTACTAAGGATTTTGGAATTGTAAAGGTAGCGTGTAATTATGGATTGCTGCTGTTTATAAATTGGGTTGTTTAAATTATTCTAAACTTAGGTAATCTATGGTTGAATGCTTATGGTCTTATTGACTATTATATGTAGACTAGTGTAATATTTTTTCAATTCAATTATGCCTATTTTGCTTAGAGGATAATTATTTTATGACATTGGACTGCATCCACCTATAGAGTCAGCTTGTTTTTTGAGCAGTGAAAACTATCAATTTCTGCTTCAAATTTACTTAAGCCGCTATCTTGTGCAATTTTATTGATTTATTAAATTTGTTGGCTGTCCACAGAGTCACAAGAATTTTGTTTCAATAACTTGCCATAAATTGTTTTGGTTTTCCTATTTTCATTTCAGGCTACATTTTCTATAGTCATGCTTAGATTCTGATTCTTGAAATTACTCTTCTTTCAGTGATTCTTTCATTAAAATTTATTTCCTTAACGTGATGTGATCATTCATTAATAATGATTCCAAAAGGATACTATGGTCAATTGTATTTAAAACTACTGAGAGGTCATGGAGATTGAAGATAGATGCACTTCTAGCATCTCATTTTGATATTACTTTCAATAGTTCTTAGTCTATTGTTTTACAATATTGAGTGTTAGGCCATCACTACATTTGAACTGGCATCTTTGAAATTTTCTTTTTAAAATGCTTCTTTAATCTCTTGAATTGAATTTGGATAATGCAGTTAAGACTGCAAAATCTTGGTGCATCATCTCAGAAAACAAAAGGAAAGAAGGGTGATGAAAAACAAAGAAGTACACTGAGATGAGAAGTCCCAGAAAAACCCACATAAAATTTTAATGAAGTAGATTATGGTTTTAAAACTATTTTTCCTTCTTTACAATAAAAAAGAAAAGAAAATGAAGTTCTCACTTGTGTCTTTTATTTTTGGAAGATACAGATATGAAAGAATGAATGAATGAAAAACTGCTGTTGACCTTCTGTCGCTGCACCATAGAGAGTATTCTAACATACTGCATCTGTGTGTGGTTTGCCAATTATAGAGTGGCAGATAAGACAGCACTCCAAAGGATCAACATCATTGCCCACAGGATCATTGGTTGCCCTCTTCCCCCTTCAGAAGAGCTTTATAGCTCCCACTGCCTTAAGAAAAGATCCGTCTCATCCTGGGCACTTTTTTTTACCATCTGTCAGATGGTACAGGATAATAAAAACAAGGACAAACAGACTAAAAACAGCTTCTATCCCAGGGCAATAACCCAATAACGGCGCGAGGTCAGCGGTCCTTGGGGGCGCGGCGGAAGCCCTGCAAAAGTGCTCCTTTCCCGGCTCGGCTGCCATTGCTGCTGCTGTGGGCAGAAGGGGAGGAGGAGGAGGAAGAAGATAAAGTGGCGGGGCGGTCCCTGCAGCCACCAACGCGGGAAAGGTGCGCTTTGACAGGGCTTCCACAGCCCTGCCAAAGCGCCCATTTCCCGGCTCGTCTGCCGCTGCCGCTGCTCAGGGCAGAAGGGGAGGAGGAGGAGGAGGAAGATAAAGCGGCGGGGCGGTCCCTGCAGCCACCAACGCAGGAAAGGTGCTCTTTGACAGGGCTTCCACAGCCCTGCCAAAGCGCCCATTTCCTGGCTCGGCTGCCGCTGCTGCTGCTCAGGGCAGAAGGGGAGGAGGAGGAGGAGGAAGATAAAGCGGCGGGGTGGTCCCTGCAGCCACCGAGGCGGGAAAGGTGCGCTTTGACAGGGCTTCCTCTCCGGAGAGGCGTTTTTTAAAAAGAAAAACCCTGCAGGCACCCAGCGACAGGGGCTAGGAGCTAGGAACCTGGAAGTTAATTACTTCCGGGTTCACTGACGAACCGGATCGCAAGAACCGGTGCGAACCGGGAGCCACCCACCCCTGCTCTGGACTGACTCCCTAGATTAGGAGTGGGCAGTACAATATTGTGCTTATCTGCTTTCCTTTTCTGATGCCGATAGCATTTGGGGTTGATTAAGTGTGAGAGGTCTGGGTATCACAGGGCTTAGTACTATCTCTACTTCTATTTAATAGCTACATGAAGGTCATCTGCTGTCACGGGATGAAGTATCATCAGTATGCTGATGATAACCAGGTACATCTATCTTCACCAGTGGTGGTATTCTGCTGGTTCTTACTGGTTTGGACAAACCGGTAGCGGCTGCTGCTGGAGGCTTTGCCCAACCACCCCAACATAATGCATAACCTTCTGCACATGTATAATGTGCTCACATTTGAAACCTGTAGCGAAGATAAGTGAATCCCACCAGTGATCTTCCCTTAATGAACTGAACAATATAGTTGATATTGTGTCCCAGTGCCTGGAAACTTAAAGGTTTATATGGGGGAATGGCAGGCTATAGCTAAATTCTGAAAAGACTGAGTGACTCTGGATTTAGGGGCTTTTGAATTTTTACCATCTTTGGTGCTGAATGGGGTGACACTGTCCTAGAAAACATAGGGATCCTTGAAGATTCATCACTCCTGCTTGAAGAGCAGGTAGCAGCTGTGGCTAGGAGTGTATTTGAACAATTTACTATTGTATGCTATTGTGTTCTTTTCTGGATCATGAGGCTCTACTCAAGTTATTTATGCTATGATTACCTTTAAAATGGACCACTTTAATGTGCTCTATACAGGACTACTCTTGAAGAGTATTAAGAAGGTTCAACTAGTGCAGCATGTAAATGCATGCACAATTTTGTGTATGCATATTACATCCTTGTTCATGAGCCTCATTGTATTTCAATTTGGTCTCAGGTACAGTGCACAATACTGGTTTTATCCCTTAAAGACCTACAAGATATGGATCCACGTAATTTATGAATTATGTCTCCCTGGTTAAATCTACTGGTCCATCAGTTAGAACATGAAAAGTATGCTGTGAATTCTATCTACTAAGTAGTTCCATTTGGTGGCACCCAGATGACATGCCTTTTCTTCTGCAGCCTGGAAACATCATTCCCCCAATCCCAGCTCACTTCATGGAAAGTATTCAAAACCATAGAAGGAGCTAGCAAGATAGTGGTGTGATGCCAAATGACAATTATTCTCTTGCTTTCTTGGGGTTTTATATCTTATGTTTTCATTTTTTTTCTGTTTTATTCATATTTAAATGTTTTGTGGTTTTCATTATTTGTATGTACTGTACTTTCCAGAGTTATATTTTATGAGATGGATGGCTATATAAATTTGCTAAATTAATAAATAAATATTTTTATGACCTAAGTTTCTTGATGACATATACTGTATTCCCTGAATCCTCCTTTTTTCCTTTATCAAGATACAGGCAATAATTAATTTAGCCTGATTCATGACTATAATTTCAGATATGTACCCTTCTTTGGTGATTTATCTCTCTTCCACCATTGACAAAATTTATTCCTATATTTTAGCCCAAATTTATAAGAAGTTATTGCTGAGCAAATGGAATGAATATAAAACTAATTTAAATGCAATTTCATAATACTGTTATTGAGAAGCAAATTTACAAGTTTGCTTTCAATTTATTTTTATATTATTCACAAATTGTATACAATACTCCCTATCTAACTGGTTGAATTATGTATTTATGCTGTCCAGAATTCCTTTGTTAAGTGTATGTCATGCATTTTCTTTAGATCAATTTTTGAAAGAAGATGAGGAAAAAATGGTGGCCTATATAAGGTGTGAGATTCAACAAAAGTTGTGCAACCTTCTTATAAACCATTTTAGGTCTTCTTAGCTTGAAAGAATGCTTGTTAGTGCAAAAACATGTCCCAAGGGTACAATTATCTCTTGATAACTATGGCTCCTTCTTCTGGCTGTTAATTAATTAAATTAATTAACTAAACATCTCCCTGGATGGACTTGATTTAATATGCAGAGCATAATTAGCATCCCTTACAAATATAGATGAAATAATTTTCTTTTCAGTTTTACACAGTTTCCTTCTCATACTGTTTTACTGTTTCTCATACTGAAATTAGTTTTTATAAACATTATTCATTGTCATGCATTACTTTACAAATTTTAAAGCAATAGGACTATTTGGGAAATAAAGACATAGGCATGGTGCTTTTGTATGTTTGTGAAAGTTTTAAAACTTACCAAAGTTTTTAATAAATAGTAAAAACAAACAACAAATATTTGAACGTATAGAGAAATAAGTCGCCTGGGGCGGAACCACCTGGTCGGTTCCTCCTCCCTACAGTGGAGGTTTGGTCTCCGAAAGTCAAGTCTCAGTAGGCAGTGGTCTGACCACGACGGGTATGATCTCACTACCCCTCAGACCAAGATCACAAGTCCACTGCTCCGAGAGGAATACGAGGTCGAGCGTGTGACCCACTGAGTGGGTTGGGCCCCGAATTACCTGGGTCAAGCCCATGGCTGTCATGGAAGCCATGAACTCCTGCGCTCCATCAGAGTGTTCACCGAGCGAAGGCAAATTGAAATCCCCCAGCACCATAAGCCTGGGGAACTCAACTGCCAGCTCGGCTACCGACTCGAGGAGCGAGGGGAGGGCTGCTGCAATGCTGTTGGGAGGCAGGTACGTTAACAGCAAACCCACTTGACCCTTGAGGTCCAACTTCACCAGCAGGGACTCACACCCGACAAGCTCCGGAGCAGGGATCCTCCAAGGTACTAGAGACTCTCGGATAACAATAGCCACACCTCCACCCCTTCCCTGGGCTCTCGGCTGATGGAGCACCTGAAATCCTTCTGGGCACATCTCTATGAGGGGGACTCCTCCCTCCGGGCCCAGCCAGGTTTCAGTAATATGTGCCAGGTCTGCCCTCTCGTCTAAAATTAAGTCCCGGACGAGGGGAGCCTTGTGAATTACAGACCTGGCCTTTAGCGACAACAGCCTGAGACCAGGGTCCTGATTACTCGCACCATCTGGCCTTGGAGTGGGACTCATAGGGCCGGAAGGAGGGATCTCTGTGACGTAGCGAGCCCTCCTTCCCCGGTAATGGCCAGCCCTAAAGTCCCCGCCATATCTGCCCCTCCCGTGATGCTCCGGCCCACTCCCGTGTCCGTGGTTCCCTCAACCACCCCTATGGCTCCCGCGTTCCCCGGCAGGCCCTCCGAATCAAGCACACTCATTTGTTCACTCAGACAGTCCCCACGTGATAGTTAAAACACATAAAATACAGCAAAATAGATCAATAAAAGTGGGACCATTCACTCAATCACATGCGTATCCCATGCATATCCCATACAAAAGAAAGAAAGAAGAGGAGGAAAAAAAAGAAGGAGAAAGAAAGTTGCGCAGTTATTAAAAAAGGTGCAAGTTCTGGGAAGGTCCAAAAAGTCCAGGATGGTTGAGGAAAGGAGAGGGCCTAGGTAAGAAAGGCAATCATAAAAAAGTTGCAACTTCCAATGCACGTTGATGGCAAGCTATTTATACCTAAAGGAATATAGATGACATTATAGTGAGCTTGGTAAATTCTGCCTGGCAGAATTTGCAGAATTTCTGAAAAAAGAAAGATCATGAAATTACTCATTTGGACTCTGGACAGCTTCTACTCATGTGTAAAATGTAGAAACTGATGCTTTCTGGTTGACTTGTGAGTTGAGTGTCTGGGTGTCAAGGGACACCAACCAAGCTCTTACCCAGAATGTTATTCTGTGACTGAGAAGAGCAACAAATCTCCTTGATTTGGGTTAAAATGCCAAACTCTTATCTCTGAAACAAGCTTCATAGGTTCCCAGTCCTAAGCCAAAAACACAAAAAATATGTATACATTATTAGAATCACCCATTCGCAGAATAATTCCCAAAGAAGTATATATTTAATCATTCATTAAAAGGAAAAGAAGCAAGGCAAACAATAATGATATATTTCTTTTTAAAAATATTTTTATTGTACATTTTTCTTCATTTTATATCATAATTTCAACTTTGCAACAGTGATATACTGGTTGTATATATCTAAAGGTATGAGCAAGATTGTGTCAAGTACATTCAACTAGATCAGGGATGGGTTCTAGAAGGCACTACTGCCTGTTACCTCATGTGCGCAGTTCACGAGTGCATGCACACTTCATGTGCGGTGCGCATGCATGCACATTGCAATTAAAATTGTTCTACGCATATGCTGAACTGAAAAACAAGATGGTGCCACCGACCTGGGCAACCAGTCCGGGAAGCATGGTAGGTCTGGGACGCTGCCAGTTCCAGCGACCCAGGCTGCCAAATCACTACCAGTTCGGCTGAACTGATCCAAACCGGTAGGAACCCACCACTGAACTAGATCTACACATGTAAAGTTCAAGCTAACTACTTTACTTGCCTATAATATAGAAATCACCCCAGACTGCTTGTCTTTCCTTAGGAACATATAAATAAGGTTCCATGGAAGTTGTTGGGGGAAAAGAGATTTGTCCTGGATCTTTTATGGGCTGTGCAATGACTCAAGGCTACTTCCCTACTTGATCCTTTCTCCCTGGTTGGCTGGCTATTTCCCAACATCTGGGAAAATTGGATAGGTCATTTTATACTGAAGTATTTACTGCATGGGTGTCAAATGTGCGGCATCACATTGCCATCATGTGACATATCACAATGTTTTTCCCTTCGCAGAGCTGGGGTGGGCATGGCCTGCACATTATGCATCTGCCCCATGGAACACCAGTTTGACACCCCTGAATTACAGTTATAAATAATAATGGAGAGATGATTATTTCTTCTATGGATTAAAAATCCTATGTGCTCCAAAACCTTTGCGAACACTCATATTTGTTAATATAGCAGAATTTTTATATCACTTGAGTTGAGATACACAGTGCCTCTAACAATCTCGAATCAGCAATCCAGAAATTCCATGTGGTTAAATCCTTGTGACTTATAACACCTCCAAGACTTGAAAACAAATAGAAGAGAGTTCATTGGATTGGGTGGCTATAATAAATTTAATAAATCAATGGACAAATATACAGGGAGAATTCTGTGCAACATTTTTTCTTCTTTGAATTTTCCAAGGAATGATTTATAAATATAGAAAAATCAGAATGCTTTACAGATTACTTATTGTTTATGTGCTCAAAATCTATTACAAAGTTAATTTTCCTGATCTTATTCTCTGCTTTATGTGGGACCTATATGGAATGACGCTGGAAAGACAGTGAATCAGTGGTTCCTAAGCATGATTATATAAACATAAACACATGCCTCCAATATCAAGATCATGAAAAACATTTCTGTTGGTTCAGAAAGGATGGAAGAAAAGACTGAAATGCAAATCTTGGAGCAGACAGACATAAATGTTCTGAATTCTATGTAATGGGGTTAGCAGATTTTCTGTGTCGTCTCTGAACTCATAATCTTTATGTGCGTCCCCGTTTGGTTTAATAGCTGCCATACCAGCAAGATTGATGCTAGACTAAATGGATCCTTATGAGGATCATAAGCTGTTGCATAAAATCTACTCCTACTTGCTGGCTCCCCTTCTTGAACCATATTTCACCACCAGCCCTACAAAGGTGAAGGAGTAGTGAAGGAGTACAACAAAATTATGAAAAACTTACTTCTTCCTGTGCATGATGATCTTCCTCATCTATCAATTGGCAGGCTTAAATCTAGGAAGCCTTTTCTGGCACTCACTCAACAGCTGTCTAACAACTTTGACATCAACACAGTGGAATACCAAATGGGCTGCTGAACACCCAGATACAGGCAGTTATGTAGATGACCCTATACAAAAGGTAACAGGTTTTGACCTACCTCACCAGCATTGGTCAACTCTGAACAGGATCCGTACGTAACATGGTATCTGCCACGACATTGTTTAAGAAGGGTCTTGTCTCTACCCCTCAGTGTGACTGTGGTGCTCTTCAATAAAATATCCACCACATTGTGTCTGAACATTTATCAAGAGCTTACACTGGCTCAATGTCTGATTTTCTTCAATATAACTACCTGTCCGTGAATGGATGGGTGGACTGGACGTTAACATTTGAACTAGTATAAGTCCATGTATTTGCCATACGCTAAATAAATAAATAAATTTGTCTCAATAAAGTAAGAGTAAAGTAACCTGGGTTGTGTGAGCTTCTGCATTAAGTAGGTTCTTGAGTATGGAGTATGAACAGTCAAGATTTACTGTTATGCCTGACAACAGGTTTGACAGCTTTGTTGTTTTGCTGTTTTGTATCTTTAATAAACACTGAGTAACATTTTTAAAAGGCACTTTTGATGTCAGCTTGTGATTAAGGTAGTAACATAGTAAAATACTTCAGAAAGCATGCCCTTGTTTCTTTTCAATTAATAGAAAAGTCCTTGTCTCTCTCCTACAACTATGTGAGGGGAGGAAAAGTAGATGGTTACAGTGTACCAGTAAAAACAATAACTACTTAATCACCTAAATCGCCTTTATAATATATTTCGAGATTTTATTTATATGTATATTGAATTATTATGTTTTATTCCAATTTCATTTTAAATCATAGTTTATTCTAATTTCATTCTAAATTGTTTTTATCAGATTTTAGTAATAATTTGTGTCTGGACTCTGCACTTTGATATGGCCCAAGGGCTAATCAATAAAGTAAACTAACTACTCAGAGATTAAAATAGAAATATATGGGAATCACAGATGTTGATCAATCAAAGCAAAAATTGTAATGAGACATGTGATAAAATACACCGTATTTTTCATAGTATAAGATGCACTGGAGTATAAGATGCACCAAGATTTTGAGGAGGCAAATTTAAAAAGCCTCCTAATGGCTATGCATGGTCATTTTGGTGAAGGGGTGGGGTTTCTGGAGGCAAAAAATGTTGTATTTAGTGTATAAGACACACCCAGATTTTCAGCCTCTTTTTTGAGGGAAAAAGGTGCATCTTACACTCCGAAAAATATGGTAACAATTAATGTAAGTTGACTGCACCAATCTAATGTAAGTTGACTGCACCAATTCCTACCTACCTAGCCCTAACCCTTAAATTTAATAAGTTTAATTTGAATTTAGCAAGAATTAGTGACAGATGAAGAAAAGTCTGGAAGTATTTAAAAAATGCTTTGAGACTATATTGTTTGCACCAAGACTTAAATACCAAAGACTGTAGAAGAGTAAACCCATCTCTGTATAGAAATCTTAAATATTTGAAATATTGCCATTTTATAAATCCTCTGTTTATAGTAAGGTATTTTCTGTAAATATGTAAGTGAGATAAGAAAGTAAATAGTCAATATTTTAAAATCTCACCATATATTTCCCAGGGTGTGACACAATTTTTTCCAGACATATTGGGCATTGATTATAAGAACACTGATATTTGGCATGAAAGCAAGTGACAGATGTTGGGATTGTAGAAAAGAAAATTGAAATGTTTTTCTCTATGTTGTGGCTATAAACCATAGTGTTTCTTTGGAGAAAAAGAAAAGGGAAATAATGAATCAGATTATGGACAATGACATTCTTTCTGATACAGAAATATTTCTGCCAGCTGACCTGAACAGTTGTGTGAATTTCAATGAAGCACACAGGGGGGAAATGCTATTAAGATGAAATGTGATTATTGTCAGAATATGAGGCAAATTTACAGCGGTAGTATATATGGCTGATTTGGATAAATCATTACCAAATGTATTTATTGATGATCACCATTTGCAGAACAAAAATACTGTATTCCCATTTTATTTTGTTTATTTCACAGATGATTCCCTTTATAGGTAATTCTGTGACCACAACTGAGCCCAAAATTTGTGTAGCTAATAAAACATTTGTTAAGTGACTTTACCCCATGTTATAATTTTTCTTGCCAAATGAATTATTGCATTTGTTAAATTTTTTTAAATTTTTTATTGAAGGTTATAAAAAAACGCAAGATTTACAAAATACAAAAAAAAAGAGATAGAACTCATTACATATTTACAGCGCAAACGGCAAAGATTCATACATATGTATACATAGTTCATCTCACCTTGCCTAGTATAAAACTAGGTTACTAATTCTATGCAGATATTTATAATGGATTTTTCCTATCAGATCATCAAAGTTTTTTCAACACTGTAGTCTATTGATATTACTTGTAGGTGAATTCTCACCTCTAATACATTTCTTATCTCATTTGTTACTTAGTCTTTGTATATTGTATATTTAAATTGTTACTTAAGTCATTTTAAGTTAATCAAATATCTCATTTTATATCTTAATTCTCATTGTCTTTCTTATCAAACCATTCGTATAATTTCTCCCAGACTTTGTAGAAGTCTGTGTCTTCTTTTTCGTTAATCAGCATTGTCAATCTATTCATTTCCGCTATTTCTAAAATTTTATTCATAACCATTGTACTAGTGGGGGCATTTTCTTTCTTCCAGCACTGCGCATATGCGATTCTTGCCGCCGTCAAGATATGGACGAGTAAATATTGATTAGTTTTAATTATTTTTGGATCTATTATGCCTAATAGAAACATTTCCGGATTGAGGTTTAATTTAGTTGACATAATTTCATTTAGCCACCTTAGTATTCGCTTCCAATATGTCTTAGCCACCGGACACGTCCACCACATGTGGTAGTGTTATTTTGCATTTCCAGCATTTGGCCGATGATTTTGTGGAAATTTTTGCCAGTCTTGTTGGAGAGAGATGCCAGCGGTAGAACATTTTATATACATTTTCTTTGTAGGCCATCAACATCGTTAATTTCAGGTTCCACTCCCATACCCTTTCCCAATCATCTAACTTAATTGTGTGGCCAATATTCTGGGCCCAGGTTACCATAACTTATTTCACTCTTTCTGTTTCCATTTTTCGAATTAGCAAACAGTTATATATTTTCGAGATTAATTTCTCGTCTGGTCCTATTAAAATTTTATCCAATTCCTGGTCCCTGTCCTGAAAGCCAAATTGTGCTAGATCTGTTTTATACTTATTTTGTATTTGAAAGTATGGCCACCAATCAATATTTATTCCCATTTCAGCCAGGTTTTCCCTGGAGTTTAGTCTATTTTGGTTGTCTAACAATTGTTTATAAATAACACTTTTGTCGAAGTTTATCAGATTTGGGTATATCAGGGCTTCCGTCGGGGATATCCATTTGGGTAGTTGGATATAGAATTTCCTTCTAATTTCAAGCCAATCATTTATCAGTACCCCTCTTAGATGATGTCTTTTAAAGTAGTTGTGGACTTTGTTTCCCTCACACCATAAATAATTGTGCCACCCCCATTGCAAGTCGTAACCTTCTATAGTTAGAATTCTTTTATTGGTTAATATTACCCACTCCTTTATCCACATTGTTGTTGCTGCTTGGTGGTATGTCTTCCATTCTGGTAGACACATTCCACCTTGTGTTCTTTTATCTTGATGATATTTATATTTAATTCTAGGCTTTTTGCCGTTCCACACAAAGTTTTGTACCATTTTATCCAAGTCAATTTTTCTCCTAATTTAACCGGTGCCGTTTGAAATAAATAAAGTATTTTTGGCAAGACATTCATCTTAATTACTAAGATTCTTCCCATCAACGATATTTGTAACTTCAACCAATTTTTTAAATCTTTTTGAATGTTTTGTAATAATTTATTATAGTTATCTTCTTTTATAGAAGAACATTTCGCAGATAGCCAAATCCCTAAGTATTTGACCTTTTTGGTTACCTTAATTTTCATTGCTTTTTCTAGTTCTTCTATCTGTTTTTTGGGAAAGTTTTTTATAATCATTTTTGTTTTTTCCTTATTTATTTTTAGTCCGGCCACACGCCCAAAGTCCTCAATGTCTTTCATTAATTTCGGTCCTGAGGTTAGAGAGTCTTCAACAATAAAGACCATGTCATCCGCGAAGGCCTGTGTTTTATATTGTTCTTTTTTTATGGTCAAACCCCTAATTTCCTGATTTAATCTTATCTGGTTTAGGAGTACCTCTAACGACATAATAAATAATAATGGGGAAAGCGGACAACCTTGTCTGACACCCTTTCCGATTTGTACCCTCTCTGTTAATTCTCCATTAATTATAATATTTGCCAATTGCTGTGAGTATCTGGTTTCTATAATCTTAATAAATTTGTCGCCGAATTTCATCATTTTTAGTTGTGTGATTAAAAAATTCCAGTCTAAATTATCGAATGCTTTCTGTGCATCGACAAAAATTAATGCTAATTGTTTTTCAGATCTTGTTTCATAGAATTCCAGAGTGTTAATTATTATTCTTGTGTTATTCCGAATGTGTCTTTTAGGGAGAAAACCGTTTTGGTCCGAATGAATGTTTTGATTTAATATTATTTTTAATCTTTCCACCAAAATTGATATAAAAATTTTGTAATCCGCGTTTAGCAAGGATATAGGTCTATAGTTTTGAATTTTACTGTTATCCACCTCTTCTTTTGGTATTAGGGTAATGAAAGCTTCTCCCCAGGGTTTTGGGATCTTACCTTTTTGTAGTACCTCATTAAATAATTCTAATAGTTTGTCTTCTAAAGTGTTTTGGAATTTTTTATAGATTTCTGATGGAAGCCCATCCGGACCGGGTGTTTTATTGTTTTTTTGTTTTTGGATGGCCTAGAAAATGGGAGGCTTCCGGTTTGGCATCACGCCGGTGCAAGCTGCCGACAGATCCTCTGCTCGGTTCGCCCGGCCTTTTGCACGATCGTGGCCGTAGCAGGCAAGGTCTTTTCGAGGTATGAGGACCAGTGGAGAGGGGAAGCATCGAAGCAGTGGAGGGAGAAAGGCGATCCCCCCCCCACAAAGCGAGAGGCTCCCTCAGATCGAGTGCAAAGGAGGTCAGCTGATTAATGGCCGACCAGAGGATGTGACTGCCAGCCCTTAATAAGGAAGGGAAAGACAACTGCAGGAAACATATCGGATTGTGGAAGATGGTAAACAAAAGACCTTGATTTAAGAGACTAAATTTGAATAAACTAAATAATCTGAGCACGGATACGTAAGTTGGTGCATTGGGTTGAAGCGGCGAATAAAGACTGACAGGGAAAGATTTAAGAGAGCTGATCGGCAGATCGGACAGAGAAGGACTGAGTTTTTGAATATTTAAGTTTGGAGGATTAACAGTGGGCGAGATGGTGAAGAGAAAGAAAGATGGTTGGATTTGCCCTCCACGTGGAAAAAAAGGGGAAGAAGATTTTCGAGACACAAGGGTTTGAATAATCTTTAAAACTCTGGTGAGGCGGATGCCGAGACATACTGATAGAGAAAACAGAGGGGTGACATCTTGAAAGCGAAAACTGAGTGGTGAGGGGAAAAAAAGAGTCATCTTTCTCCCTGCCTCTTTCTTTATTTCACTGACAACAAGAAGTGATTGATGGTGAGCTTTGAAACGACTATCTTGAGCTCTGACCTCTCCTGTCTTTTGGCTCTCCACATTGAAATGTACTCTCCCTCCCTAGTGGACTCCTCTTAGATACTATAGAACTGTTCTACTGTATAGTACTGCTCTAAATTAACTATCTTTTTTTTTCTTGGGTGTTCATCATAGTGGATCAACTTTATTAATGGATTAATAACTAATTATTCTCTGGTAGATCAAATTTCAACTGATTGCTTGATTAATTGTTGAACAATATATTGAGATGTGGGTAACTGATATATTATTAACACTATTGACTAGATATTTAACTCATTGATTAATTAATTAATTAAGTATAAGTTATTTAAAAAGATTATAAATTAATGTAATAGAATTGTATAAATACTTTAGCAGCAATTAGAAGGTACTGGAACTACAGATCAAAGGGGGATAGCTGAATTAAATTAATACTAATGGCAACAGGAATAGCAACCTTAACTAAAGGAAGCAAAAAACAAACTTTTCTATCCACTCCGGTGAGGGAAAGGTCACCTGAGAGCAGGCTGACGGAAGATAAGACAGCCTCAACCTCACAAGGCCAGGAGGTAACGATGGACTCTCTACAGGAAGCAATTTTGAAGATGAATGAAAACATCACCAAAGGCCTGGAGGGAGTAAAAAACGAAATGAGTGAAGTAAAAAACAATATGGGGAGGATTGAAGAGCGAGTAGGGGCTGTCCAAGCAGCTTTGTCAAGAAATGAACAGGAAATAAAAGAAGTTAAGAGGAGAACGGAAATAACAGAAAAAAGAATAGATAAGACAGAGGACAGACTGGAATCCATAAATAAAAATCTGGAGGAGGCTATCATCCACCTAGAATTAGAGAGATCAGTGTTTTATTTGAGACTACAAAATGTAGAAGAAGCGAGAGATGAAAATCTACGGGAACTGATTGTAGAAATCTTGGGACTAGTACTTGACAGACCTAAAAACAAGATCATCAATGAATTGGACGAAATTTACAGAATTAACACAAGTTTCGCAAGATGTCATCGACTCCCAAGGGAAATCCATGTGAGGGTTCTAAGAAGACAATTGAGAGAGGATATCTTAAACACAATAAGAGGAGATTCATTAACATATAAAAGCAAAGAAATTCTTATTCTGAAGCAGATCCCCCGGAGAGTTAGAGAGAAAAGAAGAAAATATAACTTCCTCTCTTCACAATTAAATAGACATAGAATCCCGTTTCGATGGCTCCTTCCAGAAGGAATGCTAGTAACATGGAGGGAAAAGAAATACCGGATAGATACTTTGGAGAAAGCTCAAGAATTTCAGGAATTCTTAACTGCAGACGAAGAGACTTTTAGTAAAGAAGGAACCTCAAGTAGAAGACAAGAAGACACTATAACTGAATCCCAACTGGAGGAGCGAGAGACGAGAGAGGTCAGAGAATGAGAGAGACATGGCAGAGAAGAATGAAGATCAAGGTCGCCAATTGAGACAAGATCTAAAGGTGCCCTTAAAGCAAACAACATATAAAGAATCTGAGGAATGGGAAACAAATATACTATCAGCAAATATAAATGGTCTTAACATAACATTAAAAAGAAAACGTGTACTGTTGGACTTATTAAAACAAAAGTTAGGTGTAATCTGTCTTCAGGAAACCCACATAAAAGAGAAATACAATAATTTGTTGAAATGCCCAAAATTAGGAAAAGTATTCTGTTTGTCAGCACAAACAAGAAAAAGAGGAATTGTGATGTATATAAAAGAATGGTTAAACCCAAAATTAAAATATGTAGATAAAGAGGGTAGAATATTAATGGTGGAGATAACGAATGATGGGGAAAAAATCTTACTAGTAGGAATTTATGCCCCAAACCAAAAACAAGAAAGATTTTATGTAAATTTACATAAGAGGATAAATGAAATAAATTGGCAAAATATATGTATTTTAGGGGACTTTAACGCAGTAGTAGACAGTAAAATTGATTATAAGGGTACACATAAGAAAAGCACCAGAAGGAAATTACCGACCGCCTATACAAATATGGTGAAGGAATTAGATCTCTATGATGTCTGGCGAACAATGAATGATAAGATACAACAGTACACGTTTTACTCTCAACCACATAATTCTTGGTCACGCATTGATATGGTTTGGTCAAACCCAGTACTACTTATGGATACAGTAAATATTGAAATATTAACAAACAAGTGGGCCGACCATCATCCAACTCTATGGCAATGGAAAGGAAAGACAAAGATAAAATCTCAGTGGACGTTAAATCAGAACATATTACAAGAGAAACAATTTGTACAATCAATAGAAAAAGAATTGGGATACTTTTTCCAAGAAAACTGTAAAGAGCAGACATCAACACAAAACGTCTGGGATACGATGAAGGCAAGAAGAAACAAAATGCATAGGGAAAAACTCAACACATTGAAAAAAGAATTGAGAGAGATAGAACTGTTGATTCAGAAAGAGCCAGACAATATCAAATACAGGGAAAAAGGAGATTTAATTAAACATCAAATAAATCTGATTTCTCAAGAAGAAGTAGCCCGAAACATTAAGAGAATGAAGCAGAACTACTTTGAACATGCAAATAAAACTGGGAGATGGTTGGCTCACAAAATAAGAAAAGACAATGCAAACAAAACTATTAAACAACTGAGGGACAAGGAGAGGAATTTGAAACAAGAAATAAGGGAAAAGAAAAAGATCGTACAGAATTACTACAAGAAACTATATGAACCGGATGAAATTAGTGAACAAGACATTAGAAAATACTTAATAGAACAGAAACTTCCAGCCTTGTCGGAGGAGATGAGAGAGATGCTTGATAAGGAAATTACACAAGAGGAATTGAAAAAGGCATTTGTTAAATTAGTATCATAGTTGTTAAGTGAAACTGAATTCCCCATAGACTTTGCTTCTTAGAAGGTCTCAAAGGGTGATCACATGACCCCAGGACACTGCAACTGTCGTAAATATGAACTACTTGCTAAGCTGAATTTTGATCATGTGACCATAGGAATGTTGCATTGGTTATAAGGATGAAAAATGGTCATAAGTCACTCTTTCCAGTGCTATTATAACTTCGAACAGTCACTAAATGAACTGTTGCAAGTCAAGAACTATCTGTAAAGATGATATAATAATAGAAGAAAATGTTGCTAAAATTCAAAAAATATTTAACAGGCATATTAAAGTGGTGCTCATAAATCTTACTTTTCTGTACATAAGTATAGATAGGTCTGATTATTTTTTAACCACACATTCTTTTAATATATTGGTTTAACTACTAAAGACAACTCTTTTTGGAAAGCATATATTTAGGTATGCCAGTTATTGACTCTGCTTTAGCTGTACTCTTGCAAAGATGGAAAGCAAAGTTAAAGCAGAATGAACAAAAAAGAAAGAGAACAAAGTTTTGCTTTGAGTTTGATAAAAGGAAAAAAAGTCCCATTAGGATAGGTTTAATTTTTCTTCTTTTATCTTTAAAAAGGTTCCACACTCCATGGCTTTTCTTCTACTCTCCAATTTCTCTTTCTGGTTAGTAAATAATTACCCAATCACACAACAGTGGGGCCATGAGGCTGAACATTCCAATGGTCATCTAATAACTGGGAAGAAAAAATGAAAGGTCACTTGTGCATTATTGCAATACAATAAGATAAACAAAATAAAATAACTTGTATATCTAATAGTCAGCATTGAAGAAATAAACCACAAACTGCAAATGTAGCCAACATAATTTCCTAGCTACAAAAATAGTTTTTTTGGAACATAGGTTAGACAATTTAAAAACATGAATGTGTGTGTGTTTGAGAGAGGGGGGCACATACACGTATATGCATATATATCAGGGGTGTCAAACTCAAGGCCCACGGGGTGCTTATATCTAGCTGAGTGGCCAATCTGGAAACAGCAAAGGGCTGGCTTGCAATGCATCTGCCAGTTCTGTTTTCACTGGCAGAGTGTTGCAGGAAGCCGTCACAGCTGAAAATGGAACTCAGCATACCATTTTCACTGGCAAAGTGCTTGGACCACCACAGGCACCGCTGACACAAGTGACATCAACCTGGCTATGCCCACACTGGCCACACCCATCCCGGCTCCCTGAGGTCAAACACAACCCTGATGCGGCCCTCAGTGAAATCGAGTTTGACACACCTGATATATATGATAAAAGGAATGGAAAAACTTCAAGAATTCTCTGAGACTCTCAAAAAACATATAAGGAGAAGTTAGGCCCACTTTACAATGGCCATCAAACATTTATAAGATGAGAGCCCTGTTTGTTCCTGGTGATAAGAAATCAATAATATACTTGCAGCATTCCCATCTAATAAATTACATTAAAGGCAAAAATTTAAATCTAAAGGCATAAAGCTAATAGACTGATATAGGATTTGAACTCAGGTGAGGTGAAAGGAAGGGGTGAAAAGAATAGGAGATATATTGGTAATACAGATGTAGGTTATATGGGAGAATGGTATATTTTACTTCTTCAGGGAAGCACTGCTAATGATGGCATACAAATGGGTACTTAGTACATTTAAACAATGTATCAAAGGATGGAGGTTTATTCTCTAACTTTGTGGGTTGGTTTCCAAATGTTTCATTACCAGGCTAGGTAGCATCTTCAGCGGAGTTTGAGGGATGTCAGTGTCTGTGTTCCTCTGTTTATAAGGGTTTCCAAACAGAGGAACACTGATACTGACAACCCCTAAATTCCTATTGCTCCTATTAATATGTTACTTAGACTGGTAATGAAATGTTCAGAAACCAACCTATAAGTTCGGAGAAGGAACCTCCATCCTCATCCTAAACCCGAGCTACAGATATTTACGACCATCACAAATATATCCAAGACCTGGGACCCCAACAAGATCAGTCTGCTCTTCCTAAGAACATTTTTTTAAACAGTCAAACTCCTCTTTTCAAAGTGATAAGATATTTACATAACTGTCCCCAAATTAACTTTAACTTTAGCACACTGCAATGTACTTCCTACAGCAGTTTTAGAGGGCTGATATAAAACTATTCCATACAAACTGTGTCCCTATGAACAAGGAGTTATTGAAAATACAGCTCATGTTCTACTGTACTCTATGTATCAGGAGTCCTCAAACTTTTTTAAACAGGAGCCAATTTATAGTCCCTCAGTCTGTTGCAGGGCTGGACCAGCTGGAAAGGTGTTGTGACTCAGCAGTTCTGCTGAGAGTCTTTCGGGATACAAAATTCAGTATGCAGCTGGGGCTTGTGGGAGGCAGGTTTGGAGATAAAAGGACGGATGCTGCCACGCCCTAGTTGCTGGAGTCAACGTCGTTCCTTCGTGCATGCCTTGGTTTGTACAACATTGCTTGCTGATTAATCGTGATTTATGCTTGTTACACTTGGATAAGTGCTTTGGTGTTTCATGTAAACCTGATCCGTGCAGAAGGTGGAAGAACTGCAGCGTTTGTAAGAGCTTTTGTTTTGAATTCTTATCGGAGATTTGTATTCATGTTATTTCTGGGCTCGAAGCCAGTTTGAACTGTGAACTGATAAAGAAAAGTTCCTTTTAAGTTGCCTGCCTGCGTTTGTTAACGAGCCGTGAAGGGGGGGGGGACAGAACAGATTGACTCCAGCCTGACAAGCCTTAATCTCAGTCATTATGGAGCAGCTCATGGCGGAAAGTAGATTAATGGCGCAGCAAATAGCAATGTTATCGGACCAAATTCAGCAGTTGCAGAGAGCTGCAACACACACACACACCCAGCCAAGGAGGAAGTGCCCAGTAGCCATGCCAGATAAATATGAGGGACATCTAGCTATGTTTACTGCGTTTCTGGGACAATGCCAGCTGTTCCTGAGCATGAGAGCGGAGGATTTTCCCACTGACCGGACGAAGGTGGGATTCATTATCAGCTTGCTCTCAGGCACGGCTGCCCATTGGGCCACGCCCCTGTTAGTGCAACAGAGCCCTCTGTTGGATGACTTCCAGAGCTTCTGCCAGCATTTCAAATGGATGTTTGAAGGGGAAACAGCTGCCAGAAGTTTGAAATCACTGCAGCAGGGAACTGGGTCATTGCAAGAATATGTGTCTGAATTCAGGCTATGTAGCCAAGATTCCACATGGAATGAACCAGCTTTAATGGACACGTTCCAAGATGAATTGTCTGAGGCTTTGCAGGATGAATTGGTGAGGGTGGACAGGCCACTGATGTTGGACGCGTTGGTCCACCTGTGTCTCCGGATAGACGGCCGGCTGCAGAGGCGAAGGCCTCACTGGGTATTCCAGGAAACCACCAGCATGCCAGTTCAGCAAGAGACTGCAGTGAATTGGGAGGAGCCCATGGAGTTGGGTGCTGTCCGACCTCGGGTGTCACGGACAGAGATGGACAGAAGACGTGCGGAGGGATTGTGTTTTTACTGCGGGGATCTTGGACACTTGGCAGGGAGCTGCCCCAAGAAGAACAGGAGGGTTGCGCGGACTGTAGCCGTCCCTCAGCAATGCACGATCAAGTCAGACAATCAGCACGTTGGTGTGGCCATGATACCCTGTTCGCACAAGATAGCGTGTGTTTGGGGGGTGTGGAGTCCCAGGGCGGATGCCCTGCCGAGTAAAGTAAAGAACACCGACCCTGCGAACTCGCTTCCACCTCGGACTGTTCTACCCATTGCATCCTGTGCTGCCATTTGTCATCCCGTGAGCATGCAGGCTCTGGTACGGGATGCACAGCGGGGTGACGACTGGGTGGAGCGACAAAAGGCGGAAGTGAGGCCGGCGTCCCCATGGACTTTGGAAGGGGATCTTTTGAAGTGTCGGAGCTGGCTTTATGTTCCCGCAGGGCCCATCCATGAACGGGTGCTCGCGCAGATTCATTGCACGTCTGCAGCAAGACATTGGGGGTTTGTTCGGACATTGCGCCTGGCCTCCCATCAATATTGGTGGCCCCATCCGAAAAGTGACGTACGGAGGTGCGTGAAGTCATGTGCCCAGTGTCATTGGGCCAGGTCTACAAGAACTCCGCTGAGATTCCAGTCTTTGTCGACTCCAGTCCCCGCAGCACTGGACTTTGTTTCTGGGTTCCCAGTGGAGTACCAGTGTCTTGGACCGTGTTCTGGGAAGGCCGTCACCAACCCTTCTGGGCCACACCCTGATCGTAGGAACCGGGGGAAGGGCTCTGTGGGAGGGGATTGCGTGGTGGCTCGGCAGGAGTCGCTGGAGCTGCCGCCGGATTCTGATGGCGAGGAGGCATATGAGTTGGCCTTGGAGGAGGTGGAGGACCCTAAACAGGGAGTTAAGGCTCAGCCGAAGTTGGTAGAGCTGCCGTAAACCTCCGACGGAAAGTGGGTTGGTGGGTCGGCCTTGCAGAGGGTGGAGGACCCTAGATAGGGAGTGAAGGCTCGGCCACAGTTGGTAGAGCTGCCATCAACCTCCGACGGTAGGGGGGTTGGTGGATTGACCTTGTGGAGGGTGGATGACCCTGGATGGGGTGTCGATGCCAGGAAGGGCAGAAGGAAACATGGTGGCCACCGGATACCTAAAGAGTTCCGATTCAAGGGGGCTATGCTTCCAGAGGTTTGGGATTCATGAAAAAGGCACCAAGGGAAATGGGTGCGGGTCATCTTGGGGACACGTCATCCAGACCATCGGACCCCGGGGAAAGGGCCCTGCGGTGGGGGATAGTGTTGTGACTCAGCAGTTCTGCTGAGAGTCTTTTCAGGATACAGAATTCAGTATGCAGCTGGGGCTTGTGGGAGGCATGTTTGGAGATAAAAGGACGGATGCTGTCACGCCCTAGTTGCTGGAGTCAATGTCGTTCCTTCGTGCATGCCTTGGTTTGTACAACATTGCTTGCTGATTAATCGTGATTTATGCTTGTTACACTTGGATAAGTGCTTTGGTGTTTCATGTAAACCTGATCCGTGCAGAAGGTGGAAGAACTGCAACGTTTGTAAGAGCTTTTGTTTTGAATTCTTATCGGAGATTTGTATTCATGTTATTTCTGGGCTCGAAGCCAGTTTGAACTGTGAACTGATAAAGAAAAGTTCCTTTTAAGTTGCCTGCCTGTGTTTGTTAATGAGCCGTGAAGTGGGGGGACAGAACAGAAAGGTATGGCTAGGTGGTCATGTAACTGGGCAGGCATGGCCAATTTAACAATACATTGAACAATGCACACAAATTAAACTTTAATTTGTTTTGCTCCTGGGAATGTTTTATTTGCTTTTGTTTACATGTTGTTTTTTGGGTTGCCTTTTCTTTTTACTTGATCGTTTTTCAGTTGTTTGGAGTCTAGTGGTCCACTTCAGGAAACTCAGTTTTCAGCAATTCCTCTCAGCCCCAAGGAGCTTGAGAAATCTCTCTCTCTCTCTCTCTCTCTTTCTATCTCTCCCTCTCCCTCACTCTCTGTCTCTGTCTGTCTGTCTGTCTGTCTTTGTCTCCCTCTCCCTCCCTCCCTCCCTCCCTCTCTCTCTGTCTATCCCTCTCTCTTCATCTATCTTCTGGAAGTGGGAGTGATGAAAAACCAGCCATTTTCATCCATTTGTTGGCTTCCTGGAGTGTCTGTGCACTCTGTTTTTCACCCCCACCTCCAGAAGCATTCTTCAGGCCAAAAACAGGGAAAAATGTCTTGCCTTTTGGGCAAAAATGGACCATTTTCACCAATTTGTTGGCCTCCTGGGACGTCTGTTTGCCCTGTTTTTCACCCCTCCCTCACCAAAACATTTCTGCAGGACAAAATTGTTTGCCTTACCTTTCAGTTCCAGCTGTAGGGACTTGTGAAAGTAAGTCTTGTACTAGACCAAAGGGTGGGTGGTGCAATGTGAGCGGGACAGCCTCGTGGTCCTGCATGGGCTGATTAATGGCTTTAGCCAGCCACATGCGGCCTACGGACCATAGTTTGAGGACGCATGCTCTATATGGACTCACGGATCTATTGCATAACACCTCATCTAATAAAATATATGCGAAATACCATTTTTTTAAAGGTAAAATTGATTTTATTCAATGTAGTATCTCTGTACTAAATTTTGTCTGCAAAATTAGGAAGACTTTGACTCTCCACTGATAATCAATCACAAATTGTAATACTCAACAATCAATATGACTAATTAAGTTTTTTCACAAGGATGATTATGGACTCATTTCTGGATTTATTTCTGGAATTGTTAGTATCTTTAATTCAACTTGTTCATTAGAATGGGACCAACAAATAGAGATCATACATCTTGTACACTACATCTTGCCTTTTGCAAATTCTTAGTGTAAGAAATTCAAGAGTGTACTGATCAGGGAATTATTCAGTATTAATTCTACTGACCCTGAGACAGTATAATCATTAAATCCTGTAACACAATAGACAAAGCTTCAAAAGGAAGGAAGTTTCTAATACAGTCCCACCTAGGAATTTAAAATAATCAACAAAGGTGATGTTAATGATATAACCCCTATTGATTGACAATCAACAGCAAAATGTACTTTGTCATTGATTCTGTTACATAGCACAGATGTCCTTTTAATAGACTTAGTTAGTAACATTGATATATTGCTAATGTAGGAAACCTAGATGACTAATAATTTTCATTTAGACAATGATTACTCTTGTTTAACCATACCTTGTCTAGTACAAAGGGTGGTTAGTCTTGTGTGTGTGTGTGTGTGTGTGTGTGTGTGTGTGTGTGTGTGTAATGGGGGAAAGGATAAGTCTTGTTTGTTATAACAAATATCTTAAGATTAGACAACACCCTTTCAGGCAGTATGTGTTATAGCAACATTAATAGGATTTAGGCAAATTACATTACAAATCATTTCTCAACCGTTGAACACTTCTTGAAAAATCTGTACAATAATGCAAGACTTGAAATTAGATGTAGGCAATTGGTCAGATCGTCAACCCAATTACAATTGTCAAAGGAATGAAACAAGTGTGCAGCTTGGAACCAAATTTGTGTACATAAATTTATCCATTAAATTTTTATAAGAGTCCAATGTTTGGCCAAGAAATGTATTCCTACAATCCTTGCAACTCACAAGACTTTCATTTAATAAAGGGGGGAAATAGGTTTTAGCTGATCCAAAGCTGCTTTTTCAAAAGGCAACTGGATTTTGTTTTTCTTGGAGACATTTTGCTTCTCATCCAAAAAGTTTATTCAGTTTTGACTGAACGGTTGAGGATGAAAGGATTTATATTTCTTGCAGTCATCTGGTTGTTAGCACTTTTTCTAAGAATCGTTGAGGCCCTATATTATGCAAACATTCAGGTTACGCTGAGGTCACAGATAAACCTTCAAGTAGCCTTAATGACTCTGAGAGAGAGAGAGAGAGAGAGAGAGAGAGAGAGAGAGAGAGAGAGACCAGAGGAATATGATGCAAGGAATACAAATTATTCCATTCTCTACCATTCAGTCAGAACTGAAGAAGCTTCTTGGAACCAGGGATGTGCAGTCACTAGAGGCAGGGGAGGTGGAGCCTCACCAGTCTCCTCAGGAAAAGGAAAGAATTTTAAAGAATTTTTTAAAAATAATTAAAGCCAAGGTAGTTGCTACCAGATTCCAAGTCACAGTGACTTGGAGTCTTTGCTTAGTGTTAACTATAGGAGGAGGCGAGAGAACTCGGGGCCTCTTTTGCATAAGGAATTTTTCGCCTTTTAAAAGTTAAGAAAGGGTTAAAAAGCAAAAAAAAATTGTATGCATAGGAGGCACTGATTCTCCCGCCTCCTGATCTGGGAGCAGCGAATCATGCCTTGTTGGCAGTTCAGCACGCTTATGTTGGGCGGGTTATTTCGGAGGGCGCGCTTCAGAGGAGAGAGGAGTGGGAGAGAAGGAGGAGGCTCGCTCTTCACTGCAACATGTATGTATTATTTGGTTGGTTCACTAGTTGAAACAGAAATAGTTCCCTGAATCCCTGAAGAATGTTTAAAGTGGTAAAAAGAAGCTGACTTCTTCAAATGAGGAGCCCACAGCCCAGATGAGGCTGGAGCGAGAGCCGCGGAGGGGAAAGGCGAAGAGGGGTGAGGGGTGTTCCAAGAGGCCCCCTCCCATTTTGGCACTCCGCAAGCCAGGCCCGCAGCGGCAAGAGGCTCAGCTCCGCTTCTATCCCCCCCTCTGCTCCAGAGAAGCTGGCCGCGGGTGAGTCTCCACAGCCCCGGTTCCCTCTCCAAGCAGCCCTGGGAGAAAATGGGCCAGCCCCGCTTCCCTCCCCAGACTTTCTGGCAGCAGAGGACCCACATGCTGCTCCCCCTTCCAAGCCCTGAGTGGCCAGCCTCGGTTCCTGCCACTTTCTTCCAGAGCTGCGGCAGGCCTGCTGAGGAGGAGCCCGGACAAGGCTGGAGCGAGAGCTGCGGAGGTGAAAGGCTGGCCACTCGGGGCTTGGAAGAGGGAGCGGAATGCGGGTCCTCTACTGCTGGAAAGTCTGGGTATGGAAGCAGGGCTGGCCCGTTTCCTCCTGGGGCTGCTTGGAGAGGGAACCAGGGCTGAGGAGACTTGCCCGCGGTCAGCTTCTCTGGAGCAGAGGGGGGGGATAGAAGCTGAGCGGAGCCTCTTGCCGCTGTGGGCCTGGCTTGCAGTGTGCCAAAAGGGGAGGGAGCCTGTTGGAACACCCCCACCCCTCTTCGCCTTTCACCTCCGCGGCTCTCGCTCCAGCCTGGGCAGGAACCGGCGCTCTTCTGCTGCAGGCGGGACGTACTCCTGGTGGCCTGTGGCTCCAGCCCCTGCAAGGTGGAAGTGTTGGCCCTGCGGGCAGACAAAAGCCAAAAGAAAGCATCCCACCGCTTCTGTCTGACATAGAGGTACCCCGCAGCTGGGTCGGACATAGCTGCGGGGCCCGGGACGCCTCTATTTCAGACATAGCTGCTGCGGGGGGGGGGGGGTCAAAAGCCACTTTCTTTCTTTTTGCCTCACCAGCCATAAGCTTCACCGCATGTCACTGCTTGGAACAGAATCAAAATGTCTTCAAGGAAAAACAGTCTAGTTGCCTTTTGAAAAAACGTGTTTGGGATAATAACGACCTGAATGTCTGAGAACCTCCATAGGCAAGTTTTAGTTGATTCTCCCTCTCTCTCACTGCATCTCAGCAGTGGCTTTATACAAGGAGCATATCAACAGATTCCAGCTGGCCAGAAGGCCTCTAAACACATCTAAGCTTATTGTTAATTTCCCATACGTTTACATATGAATATGGCCATCATGGATTGGTTAGACTTTTTCTTCTTCCCAAACCATTTGAATTACAGCATGAAAACAGAGGGGAAAAAATATCTGCCAAACGGCAGAATAATATAATATTTTCAGTATGCATTTCTAGGAAAGTCATGTATTTTTATAAAACATATTTTAACTTTTAGATTTATAGGAAATCTGAGATTTTCACATTGATTGGTCTGTTTATTAGAGAAAATTGAAAATTGTTTATTATTTGCTGGGGATTATGGGGATTTTGTACAAGCCAGTAAAGTATATACTTCTTAAGTGCTAAAGCCACAGATGCATGGTTGGTAAAATAATTCAAACCAGAGGTGGATTGCTAATGGTTCGCACCAGTTTGGGCAAACCAGTAGTGGAATGTTGGCTTGGATTGCAGAACTGGCAGTGATCCAGCTGGCCACACCTTCGAACCGATTCCCCGGTCATCGCGGCATGGTTTGGTTTTTTTTGTGGCATTTTTTAATGTTTTGTGCATGAGCATAGGCAATTGTGCATAGGCAATTGTGAGCATGCATAGAGAGAACCAGCAGTAATACCGGCAGCAACCCACCCCTGATTCAAATCACTGTATAACTGACAGAGAATGGGCACAATAAGACAAAATAGATCATAAACCTATACGTAGATAAAGGATTGGTTAGCATGTTTATTTTGTTCCTTAATCTTCTTTTTATGATGGTACTCTTGTTTCCCTTTTGTAAATTAGTGCCTCTAAAGTCTAAAAGAAGATATGGTTAAAAGAGTATTTGGGCAAATTGCTCAGTGATCTTTTAGTTTTGGGTCAAAGAAAAAAAAAGAATGATCAAGAACAACTTCATGGGGACAGGATTGGTTTTCTAGGTTAAAAAATTATTTTAAAACAATCCTTGATGGTGTTTTTCTTCTGAAATATTTTTTCTAAAATAATATATACAGTACATATGCTCTACTATGCACAGGGTTCACACATTTCTAAGAAAGCTATTATTTTTATGTTAAAAAACTCTATAAAACATAATAGGTGTCACAGCACAAAATACATTACAATCTGTTTTCAGCTTAATCCCCCACCTCCACCATACACACCCAATTTTGAATTGAACTAAGGTGATCGAGCTCAGTCACAGTGCATTACATATCAGATATTTTCTAAGGAAAAAAACAGTGTGGAAGCTGAACTAGTATATTGACTTTTCAGTATCATTTTACATCTGGAATATGTATACTAAATTTCAGCAAATATCGCAGTGTTTAATGAAGAAGTTGCAGTACAAATTTACTTACAAATTGGGTACTAAACAAATTTTCTTAAGAATATTTTATTTTCATTTCCATAACATATAATCACAGGTATATTACTACATAGAGAATATCATGTTGTAAGAGAAAACATGTGCAATCATACTACTTTGAAATCAAACCTGGAATAATCCCCCCCTCCCCCCCACAACCTACCCACCCCCGACTTCCCAGAACCCGTACACGGTATAGATATTTAACAACCACAGTCTAAGATATATTGATAAGAAATAGAGGTAATAAATTAATAACCTCTTTACATTGGACTTAGCTCCTCCTTGCTAAATTAACTTTAAACAGTTCAAATCATTCCTAGTCTTAAGCATAGGCTATCTGAAATTTCTTAGTTTCATATTTATTTTGTATATAATCGATCCATTTTTTCCAGTCTCATTTGTATCTCTCATTTGAATGTTCTTTAAGATATGCAGATATTTTCGCCATCTCAGCTAAATTTGTGACTTTCAGTGTCCATTCTTGGATTGTAGGCAAATCTTCCTTCTTCCAGTGTTGTGCCACCAATAGTCTTGCTGCCGTTATTAAATGCAAAATCAGATTAACCTCTACCACTGTACAATCGGTAATTATACCTAACAAAAATAACTGTGGAGTAAATTTTATCCTTTTATTTAGAATATTTTGTATAATCCACCATATTTTTATCCAAAATGCCTTAACCTTTTGGCAAGTCCACCATATATGAAAATATGTAACATCAAGAGAACCACATCTCCAACATCTGGGTTGTAAATTCGAATACATCGAGGCCAATTTTTTAGGATCTAAATGCCATCTATAGAACATCTTGTAGAAATTTTCTCTCAGGTTTTGGGCTTGTGTAAATTTCACATTTCTTACCCAAATTCTTTCCCACGTATCCAACATTATTGGTTCTTCAATATTTTGAGCCCACTTTATCATGCAGTCTTTAACTAATTCTGTTTCCGAATCCATCTGTATTAATACATTATATATCCTCTTTATATGCATTAAGCTGTGATCTCTTATTTGTTTAAATAGATTATCCTCAACTAGGATAAAACCAATTTTTTGGTCTATTTTCCACCTGGCCTGTAATTGCCCATACTGGAACCATGTTTGAACTACATTCTCCTCTTTTAATACCTCTAAGGATTTTAGTTGTAATATCCCCCTTTCCAGGGTGAGAAGCTGTCTGTAAGTAATTCTATCCTGTTTTTGTGCTATATTCATATTTTCAATTGCATGTCTAGGAATTGCCCACATGGGTATCTTGTCATTTAATTTATATTGGTATTTTTTCCAGACCCGCAATAAAGCATTTCTTAAAATATGACTTTTAAAATGTTTGTCCAGTTTTTTGTTAAATAACAGGTAAGCATGCCAACCATATACCAAGTCATGTTTTTTTTAATGTTTGTTTTATTAAACATTTATAGGCCGCCCTTTTCCCTGAGGGGACTCAGGGCGGCTTACAATAATAGGGGAGGGGAGTGCAGGACAAAACACAAAAAGAAAATGTGAGTAAAAATAATTAGCGGTAAAACACAATATTCATTCAACATTCGGGAGGGGCGAGAGTAAAGTCTTATCCCCAGGCCTGACGGGATAGCCAGATCTTGAGGGCTGTGTGGAAGGCCTGGACGGTGGTGAGGGTGCGGATCTCCACGGGGAGATTGTTCCATAGCGTCGGAGCTGCAACTGAGAAGGCTCTCCTCCACGTAGTCGCCAGTCGGCACTGACTGGCGGATGGAATTCGGAGGAGGCCTACTCTATGCGATCTGATGGGACGGAGGGAGGTAATTGGCAGAAGGCGGTCTCTCAAATAGCCAGATCCACTACCATGGAGCGCTTTATGAATGGTAAGTAGGACCTTGAAGTGCACACGGAGATCAACAGGTAGCCAGCGCAGCTCACGGAGGATCGGTGTTATGTGGGCGAACCATGGTGCGCCCACGATCACTCGCGTGGCTGCATTCTGGACTAGCTGAAGTCGCCGGATGCTCTTCAAGGGCAGCCCCATGTAAAGCACATTGCAGTATTCCAGCCTAGAGATCACAAGGGCTCGAGTGACTGTTGTGAGGGCCTCCCGGTTCAGGTAGGGCCGCAACTGGCGCACCAGGCGAACCTGGGCAAATGCCCCCCTGGTCACAGCTGACAAGTGATGGTCGAAACTCAGCTGTGGGTCCAGGAGGACTCCCAAGTTGCGGACCCTGTCTGAGGGGTATAAATTTTGACCCCCCAGCCTGAGTGATGGAACATCGGCCAAATTGTTGGGAGGAAAACACAACAGCCACTCGGTCTTGTCCGGGTTGAGTACCAGTTTGTTAGCTCTCATCCAGTCTTTAACAGCCTCAAGACCCCGGCTCATCACGTCCACCACTTCATTGAGTTGGCACGGGGCGGACAGATACAACTGTGTATCGTCCGCGTATTGATAGTATTTTATCCCGTGCCTCCGAATGATCTCGCCCAGCAGTTTCATGTATATGTTAAATAGTAGGGGGGATAAGACCGAACCCTGCGGCACCCCATAAGTTAGGGGCCTCGGGGACGATCTCTGCCCCCCCACCAACACCGACTGCGACCTGTCCGAGAGGTAGGAGGAGAACCACTGCAGAACAGTGCCGCCCACCCCCACCTCCCGCAGTCGTCGCAGAAGGATACCATGGTCGATGGTATCGAAAGCCGCTGAGAGGTCAAGGAGAACCAGGATGGACCCGTGGCCTCCATCTCTGGCTCTCCAGAGATCATCGGTCAATGCGACCAAAGCGGTTTCTGTCATGTCCCTCAATATTCAGTATCCTATCATTGGTTAAATCGATCCAATCACTGATTACGGATAATACCACTGCATCATAATATAGTTTTAGATTGGGTAGTTTCAAACCTCCCCTCTCACGTACATCTTGCATTATTTTCAGCTTTACTCTCGGCTTCTTTCCTGCCCATACAAATTTATTGATACCCTTCTGCCATTCTAAAAGATTCACATCTTTTTTAAGTATAGGTAACATTTGGAAAAGAAATAAAATTTTTGGTAAGATATTCATTTTCACTGCCGCTATTCTTCCTAACAAAGATAAGTGCAACTTATCCCATTTTTTCATCTCTATCTGTATACTATGCCAGAGGGGTTCATAATTATACCTATATAATTTCCCATTTGAGATTGAGATATTAACTCCGAGATATTTGACCTTTTTGACTATCTCACATCCTAACATTCCTCCTAATTCTTCCTTTTGTTTAGTATTCATATTTATGGCTAATATTTTTGTTTTCCCTAAATTTATTCTAAAACCAGACACTTGACCATATTGATTAATCATATTCATTAGGATCATACTAGATTCCTGCGGTTGATTCAATATTATAACCAGATCATCCACAAAAGCACGCACTCTGTATTCTTGCTGCCTAATCTTAATTCCTTTAAGACCCTCCAAGCCCCGTATTTTATTCAACAATACTTCCAAAGTTACAATAAACAATAGTGGGGACAAGGGACAGCCCTGTCTTGTACCTTTTCCAATTTGAAAAGAGTCTGTTAAACTTCCATTAACTATGATTTGAGCCGTTTGCTGTTGATATATTGCTTTGATTGATTGTAAAAAAACTTTCTCCTATTTGCATTTTTTGCAATGTCTTCAACAAGAATTGCCAATTAACTCGATCAAAGGCTTTCTCAGCATCCAAAAATATGCACGCAGCAGGAATTTAATTGTTCTTTCCCAAATATTCTAATGCATTAATAATTAATCTTACATTACTTTTCATTTGTCTCCCTTGAATAAAACCTGTTTGGTCAGTGTGTATTAATTGTTGAATAACCAACATTAACCTGTTTGCTAGTATTTTAGTAAAGATTTTATAATCTACATTAAGTAATGAGATAGGTCTATAGTTTTTTGGTTGAGTAATATCTTGATCTGCTTTGGGTATCAGAGATATAAAAGCTGTCTTCCAAGATGGAGGCACCTTACCTTCCGTTTGAATCTTATTAAATAATTTTCTAAGAGGTTCTACCATTTCTGTAATTTTTATAGTAAGCCGCTGTCAAGCCATCTGTGCCTGGTGCCTTCCCTGCCTTTAACTGCTTAATTACCTGTAAAATTTCCCCCGAGGTTATTGGTTGATTCAATTTTTGCCTGTGCTCTTCTTTAACTAAGGGTATTTTCTCTGTATCTAAATATCTCTCTATATCTAGACCCCTTATACAACTCTATAAAAAATTCCCGGAATGCTTTTTGAATCTCATCCTGTTGGAACACCTCCTTCCCTCTGTAGATCAATTTAGATATGTTTCAAGAATTCCGTTTTTTCCTAATCTGATGCTAACCATCTGCCAGGTTTATTTGCATTGCAGAAAGTATTGTGTTTTGCGTATGATAAACTAGTCGCTACCTGATATGAAATCAACATATTGAATTGAGCCTTTAATATAGTAATTGCTTCCTTAACCTTTGTATCCCCTGGGTTTAATGTTAACTCTAGCTCTTTCCTCCTAATTTCATCTTCCAATTCCGTTTGTTTTACCCCTTGTTTATGTCTATGTGATTTATTTATATTTATCAACACTCCTCTCATATACGCTTTGCTTGCATCCCATACGAATTCCATAGGTGTACCCTTATTCATATTAAAAACAAAGTATTCTGTTAGCAATTTTTTACAATCATTGATATACTTCTCATATCTAAATAAGTTTTCATTCAATCTCCAAGACCTTCTTGCCTGTACCACCCCTCCCAACTCCATCCAAACTGGGTTATGATCCGAAAAAACTCTAGCCGCAATCTTTGTCTTCTTCACCCTGGAAAGCAAATCATTAGTAATTAATATAAACTCAATCCTAGAAAAGGATTGATGCCTATCAGAAAAGAAGGTAAAATCATATTCTTCTGCATTTCTTTCTCGCCAGATATCTCTCAGTTCAAAGTCATCCATCATATAGAAAAAGGATTTAGGTAACTTTGCTCGGATCTGAGTGTTTGGGCGAGAAACTTTCTTATCTCTCTTGGTATCTATAACACCATTCCAGTCACCCAATAGTTTGCAAGACCTATAATCCCACTGTACTAATTTAGCATGAAGATTACTATAAAATCCATCTTGTTGTTGATTAGGAGCATAAATTCCCCAAATCAATGTCTTTTTCCCTTCTAAGATCAAATCTAACGCGATGTATCTTCCATGGGGGTCTGCTGCAATTACTTCAGCTTTCATATCTTTTCTTAAGTATATAACTATACCATTTTTCTTTTCCATAGCAGAAGCTACAAAGTGTTGACCAAGTCTTGGGTTAATCAAATATTTTTGATTGGTTGATTTAATATGGGTTTCTTGCAAATAGATTATATCATTCTTGAACTGTTTAAGATAGTGAAATATTTTCTTTCTCTTCTGTGGAGAGTTCAATCCATTGACATTCCATGTTAGAATCTTAATTGTCATCTTTGCTAAAGTTTTTAGAGCCTCCTGCATAGCCTGTTTAACCTTTGGCCTGGCTCCTCCCACTGCTTCTGGACTGGTTACTGTAGCTTCTTGACCGATAGCAGGTGATTGTTGAAGTTGTTGCGTTTTGGCTTGTTGCTCCATTCGTCTGGTAATCATACGGCTTGGTCTTTGTTCCACAGCTCCTTGCGCTTCTAGGAGAGAAAGATGATCCATCTTATCTGGTAGTTGTGTGGTTTGCTGTCTATCTTGTCCTTCTTGTGGTCTTTCTTTGGGTCCAGATGGTTCAGGATGTCTGGTTTCTCTTCAGATCGTATAAATCTTTCGCCTTTTACTAAACAAATTAAATTAAAGCAACAACCTGCTTTGGCTAACAAATAAATTTATCCTGATCTTAAATTATTTTTGTAGTTTCACAAAATGAAATTATTCTATAGAAATTGTATGATTGTATTATTTTCATTGATTACATGCTTACTTACTTATTATTCAAATGTATACAGTCTTCAATCTTAATCTGGACAGTGACCAAAAATTAAAACAGTGTTAAAAGGCTTTACAATATAATTTTTACACACACATATACACATATACCCTTTTTAAAAAACTCGTACAATCAAACTCATAGTCAAGATAGTTGCCATTCAACATCAACAATCAATGCAGCCATTGTTCCCAAGATCCGTTTTTGTTAGCAAAACTGTATGTTCAGAGTCTTGCACAGAGTCTTGCACAAAGTTCAGGGCCAATCTGACTTCCAGGTAAGGGATAATGTTCAGCCATGACAGAAAATGCTCTTTTCCTGCATTCAAATAGACAACAGTGGAACCAGATGTGGAGATTAGATGTAATTGGACAAAAGGTGTCTCTCAAAAACCTTGTTTTTTAGCAAAATGGTAAGGAATATATTCTTATTTATTTATTTATTTGTTTTCACCTAATATATGTCATAGTACAGATTATTTTATACACTATACAAATGTGTTTGAACTACTTTTAGCATATATTAATTGTCAGCATTCCAAATATCATCCAAAATTAAATCAGAGTCCAAGGCAGAGCTTTCCTCAAACTTCCAATTTATTAAGAGAGACATGTTGGTACATCTGTGGAAAACCCGAATCTGAAAGCTTCCTGGGTTTCCCCACCCAGTTGAAAGTTCATGATCTTGCCCCCATATCCACAAGTCCAATCTTCCACTGCCACGCTGGCAGTTCCATCCATGCAGTTCTGGTCAGGCTCAGAGTTGTAGAGACAAAGGATGACCTTGGTTTCTAGAATGATTTTTTTTTATTTTGACAACAATTTCATTTTTTTCATTTCCCTTTATTTGTATGCCACCCTTTTCCCTGGGGGGACTCAGGGCGGCTCACAGTTCAAAAAGGGGGGGGGGAGGACAAACAATTTTCCAACATGAAGACAATACAACATATTAAAAAGAAAACACAACAGTCACACAATTCGGGTGGGGTTAGAATCTTAACCCCAGGCCAGCCAGGACAGCCAGATCTTTAAAGCGGCGTGGAAGGACTGGAGGGTGGTGAGGGTCCGAATCTCCACGGGGAGTTCGTTCCAGAGGGTCAGAGCAGCCACCGAGAAGGCTCTCCTCTGGGTAGTTGCCAGTCTGCACTGGCTGGATGATGGAATTCGGAGGAGGCCTAATCGATGCGATCGTATCGGTCTAGTGGAGGTAATTGGCAGTAGGCGGTCTCTCAAGTACCCAGGTCCACTACCATGAAGGGCTTTGTAGGTGATAAGTAGCACCTTGAAGCGCACCTGGAGATCAACAGGCAGCCAGTGCAGCTCGCGGAGGATAGGTGTTACGTGGGTGAAGCGAGGTGCACCCACGATCACTCGCGAGGCCGCATTCTGGACTAGCTGAAGTCGCCAAATGCTCTTCAAGGGCAGCCCCATGTAGAGCACATTGCAGTATTCCAGCCTAGAGGTCACAAGGGCACGAGTGACTGTTGTGAGGGCCTCCCAGTTCAGGTAGGGACGCAACTGGTGCACCAGGCGAACCTGGGCAAATGCCCCCCTGGTCACAGCTGACAAATGATGTTCGAAGGTCAGCTGTGGGTCCAGGAGGACTCCCAAGTTGCGAACCCTGTCTGAGGGGCGTACAGTTTGACCCCCCCAGCCTGAGAGATGGAATACTTGGCCAATTCGCGGGAGGGAAACACAGCAGCCACTCGGTCTTTTCTGGATTGAGCACAAGTTTGTTGACCCCCATCCAGTCTTTAACAGCCTCGAGACCCTGGCTCATCACATCCATCGCTTCGTTGAGTTGGCACGGGGCGGACAGATACAACTGAGTATCGTCTGCATACTGGTGGTATTTTATCCCGTGCCGTCGAATGATCTCACCCAGCGGTTTCATGTAGATGTTGAAAAGAAGGGGGGACAGGACCGAACCCTGCGGCACCCCATATGTTAGGGGCCTAGGGGTCGATCTCTGCCCCCCAACTAACACCGACTGCAACCTGTCCGAGAGGTAAGAGGAGAACCACTGTAAAACAGCGCCTCCCACCCCCACCTCCCGCAGTCGTCGCAGAAGGATACCATGGTCGATGGTATCGAAAGCCGCCAAGAGGTCAAGAAGCACCAGGATAGAGGCATGACCTCCATCCCTGGCTCTCCAAAGATCATCGGTCAACACATTCTACTCCTTACTATTCCCCCTCCCAATTCCCAACTAATGAAAACACACAGTAAAATAATAGAGAGTATGGCAGGCCAAAGATCCTAAAAGAAACAGGCTGCAGGCCTGACAGGCGGCCTCTCCTCAGAAGAAAAATGTTTCCTGAAAAGAGAATAACATAGGGATTAATGTAACAGAATTAACACCTCTCCCCGCTCCCAGGGGGAGCCTTTGGCTTCTCAGGAAACTTATCATGGAATTGTTTTACTAACTTCTCCACTTTTAGGTTCCAGCTTTTTAGCCAAGTAGCTTCAGATAAAGAGTACCCCTACCAATGCACTAAATACTGTAAGCAATCCCTATGCAGCCTGGAGTCTACAAATTCTCCCACTCATAAAGTGTTTCCCCCTCTATCACTACAGAAGGAAGGTAAGCTTTGGTGGATGGTCTTATACTGGACCCTATTACTGGCTTCAACAAGCTTCAATTTTCCCTAGACTTCTGGGTAGACTGAGTTGAACTGTAACTGGGTTAATTATCTTCATTATTGGGAATGGACCTAGAAATTTTGGTACCAATTTCTTGATAGGCATTCTTAATTTTATATATTTGGTAGATACAAAAACTTTGTCCCCCACATGAAAGGGGGATTGGAGCGAGCAATGTTTATCAGATTGCTTCTTGTAGGCTACTGCCGCATCTGCTAGAGCTTTCTTCGTATTTTCCCATCCTTTTTTAAGCGTGCCCATCCATTCTGTCAGACACACGGAGGAGGGAGGTTCTCTAGGCAGCTCAGGCATGGGAACAAATTCCATGCCACTGGTAATTTGGAAAGCCATTAATCCCATGCTGTTGTGGACTGCGTTGTTGTACATCACATCAGTGAAGGGTAGCAAGTCTGACCAATTGTCTTGCTGATAGTCCACATAACACCTGATGTATTGTTCCACCATCGCATTGGCCCTCTCTGCTGTGTGGTTCATGCTGGGATGAACCACTGAGTTCAGTCCTTGTGTGGACCCAATAGATCTCAGGAATGCTCTCCAGAACTTGGCTGCGAACTGGACTCCACGGTCTAAAATGATCCTCTTGGGCACCCTTGGTGAAGTTGGACCTCAAGGGTCAAGTGGGCTTGCAGTTAACGTACCTGCCTCCCAACAGCGTTGCAGCAGCCCTCCCCTCGCTCCTCGAGTCAGTAGCTGAGCTGGCAATTGAGTTCCCCAGGCTTATGGTTCTGGGGGATTTCAATTTGCCTTCGCTCGGTGAACACTCTGATGGAGCGCAGGAGTTCATGGCTTCCACAACAACCGTGGGCTTGACCCAAGTAATTTGGGGCCCGACTCACTCGGCAGGTCACACGCTTGACCTCCTCGGAGACGTGGAGTTGTGATCTTGGTTTGAGGGGTAGCGAGATCTTACCCCTGACATGGTCGGACCACTACCTACTGAGGCTTGACTTTCGGAGACCAAATGCCCACTGTAGGGAGGAGGAACCGATTAAGTGGTTCCACCCCAGGTGCCTTATGGACCCTTTGGGCTTTCAGACGGAGCTTGGTGTTGTTCCTGATACCCTCGCCTGCAGTCCGGCGGAGACTCTGGTTGCTGCCTGGAATTCAGCAGCGGCAGAGGCTCTTAACCGGATTGCGCCTTTACGGCCGATCCAAGGCAGTGGATCCAGGAGGGCTCCTTGGTTTACTGAGGAACTCCAGGAGATGAAGCGCTGAAAGAGATGCCTAGAGCAACGATGGAGATCCAGTAAGTCTGAGTCAGACCAAGCGCTTTTAACATCCAGCATCAGAGTCTACCTTCGGGCAATCAGGACGACAAAAAGAACACACATTGCCTCTCTGATAGCTTCCGCTGAGTCGCGCCCAGCCGCCTTGTTCAGGATAACCCGTTCCCTCCTAAACAGGAGGGATACGAGCGATCCTTTGCAAGGCAGAGCTGAGGACTACGTCCAATTCCTCGCGGATAAAGTTGCTCGGCTTCGGACAGACCTGGACTCCAATTGCGCAGAGCCAGCCGAGGCACCAGGGGAGAATCTGGATCGACATCACTGGATTGATTTTCAAGCTGTTACCCCTGAGGACGTGGACAAGGCCATGGGAGCCGTAAGTGCCTCCACATGTGTGCTGGACCCGTGCCCCTCCTGGCTGGTCGTGGGGAAGGTTGTTGAGAAAGTGGTGGCCTTTCAGCTCCGGCGGTCCTTGGAGGAAACCGATTATCTAGATCCCTTCCAGTCAGGATTTAGGCCTGGCTACAGCACGGAAACCGCTTTGGTCGCGCTGACCGATGATCTCTGGAGAGCCAGGGATGGAGGTCATGCCTCCGTCCTAGTGCTCCTTGACCTCTCAGCGGCCTTCGATACCATCAACCATGGTATCCTTCTGCGACAACTGCGGGAGGTGGGGGTGGGAGGCACTGTTCTACAGTGGTTCTCCTCTTACCTCTCAGACAGGTCGCAGTCAGTGTTGGTCGGAGGGCAGAGATCGACCCCTAGGCCCCTGAATTATGGGGTGCCGCAGGGTTCGGTCCTGTCCCCCCCTCCTGTTTAATATCTACATGAAGCCGCTGGGTGAGATCATTCGATGGCACGGGATAAAATACCATCAGTATGCGGACGATACACAGTTGTATCTGTCCGCCCCGTGCCAACTCAGTGAAGCGGTTGACATGATGTGCCAGTGCCTCGAGGCTGTTAGGGTCTGGATGGGGATTAACAAGCTTGTACTCAATCCGGAGAAGACCGAGTGGCTGGTGTGTTTCCCTCCTACTAATTGGCCAAGTTTTCCATCTCTCAGGCTGGGGGGGTCAAACAGTACGCCCCTCAGACAGGGTTCACAATTTGGGAGTCCTCCTGGACCCACAGCTGACTTTCGAACATCACTTGTCAGCTGTGACCAGGGGGGCATTTGCCCAGGTTCGCCTGGTGCACCAGTTGCATCCCTACCTGAACCGGGAGGCCCTCACAACAGTCACTCATGCCCTTGTGACCTCTAGACTGGACTACTGCAATGTGCTCTACATGGGGCAGCCCTTGAAGAGCATTCGGAGACTTCAGCTTGTTCAGAATGCAGCCGCGCGAGCGATCGTGGGTGTACCTCGGTTCACCCACATAACACCTATCCTCCGCGAGCTGCACTGGCTGCCTATTGGTCTTCGGATACGCTTCAAGGCGCTAGTCGTCACTTATAAAGTCCTTCATGGTATTGGACCTGGGTACTTGAGAGACCACCTACTGCCAATTACCTCCAATAGACCGATTAGATCCCACAGATTAGGCCTCCTCCGAATCCCATCCGCTGGCCAATGCCGACTGGCGACTACCCGGAGGAGAGCCTTCTCTGTGGCTGCTCCGACCCTCTGGAACGAGCTCCCCGTGGAGATTCGAAGCCTCACCACCCTCCAGGCCTTCCGCAAAGCCCTTAAAACCTGGCTGTTCCAACAGGCCTGGGGCTAAAGAGCTTTTGCCCCCCCCTCGAATGGTATGGTTGTTGTGTGCTTTTAAATTGTGTATTGTTCTGTTTGTCTTTTTTATCCCTTATCTGTACCCCCTTCCCTGACTTGGATTGTGAGCCACCCTGAGTCCCCTTCGGGGAAAAGGGCAGCATATAAATGCAATAAATTCAAATTCAAATTCACCCCTTGCAGGTGATAATTGTGTTTCAGAAACATTTTTGCTAATTTCTTTGTCGACGGCAACCGTCAACAAGTGATGAAGTGTGCCTGCTTGGAAACCAAATCAATAACTGTCCAGATTACTCTATTCCCACTCCTGTCTGGGAGTTCGATGATGAAGTCCATTGTGATCTCTTCCCATGGTCAGTTAGGGCTGGCCACTCATTGAAGTAGTTCAGGGGGCTTCCCTGGCTGTGTTTTCATCATTGAACAAGTAGCACAACTTTTCACATAATCTTCCACCTCCGATTTCATCTTTGGCCACCAGAATTGATGCCTGGCAAGGCGGAGCATTTTTACGAATCCAAAGTGGCCTCCTAGTTTTGCATCATGATTTTCTGTAGAATTTGCAATCTCAACCCCGCGGGGATATACAGTTTGGACCCCTTCCACACTAATCCATCTTTCAATGTTAGGATAACCTTGTTATTATTGAGCCCCAGTCTGCTGGAAGCGTCGATTTAATCACTATTCATCAGCTTATCCAGGCTTCAGGTGGTGACCTGGGCTGCCTTTTAGTGGGAGGAAGAAAGGATGGGGTGAACAACTTCTCCCTTCTCACTGTCGTACTGCGGCTTTCTCGACAAAACATCTGCCAACAAGGTTTTTGGTACTTGTTGGATACCTAAGGATTTTGTCTCTGCTGCAGGTGCTGCAGATTCTGGGCTCTTGGGTTCACTTGTCCCTGGGTGGCCCTTTGGCTCCACCAGTGGTAGTGGCCCAAATGTGATCATCAATTTCCTACCGCCGTCTTCCCACTTTATCATAGGCAACCACTTGTCAAGCCATGCAAGCCCCAAGATAATTAATTCCAGAATTTTTGGAACCACAATGAATCTGAGAAGTTCATAGTGGCAGCCTACTTGTAACTTTACCAGTTCAGTCATTATCATGGTAAGCCCCCCCCCCAATTAGCATTCCATTTACCTTCTCAACCCAAATGGGACATGCTAGAGGTCTTCTGCATATGCCTAGTTGCTTTACAATTGACATGCTGATTAAGCATTGAGTGCAGCTGGTGTCCACAACTGCTTCAACTTCCACTTCCAACCCCATTTTGGGTTCCAAAACCCCAAATATATTCTATGTCGCCCAGGGAGATGGAGGAAATGAGGAAGTTTATTGACAAGAACTTGCAAAGGGGTTTCATTGAACCAGCTAGACCCAAGGTAGCAGCCCCTGTACTATTCAGAGAGAAGAAAGATGGCTCTCTTCGTTTGTGCGTGGACTTTAAGAACCTTAATTCAATCTCTTCTCTTCTCACAACTCATCATTAGCTTCTTTCTCAAAAGGCTCTATCTTAATTTTTCACTGATATTTTACGCTGACCCCTCACCAGCACACCCTGCCAAAGTTGCTGGTGATTTATTTTAAGGGAGATTCGCGTTAATGTCAGTGTTCCAAATATAATCCAAAATTAAATCAGAGGCCAAGGCAGAGCTTTCATCAACCTTCCAATTTATTAAGAGAGACATGTTGGCACATCTGTGGAAAACCCGAATCTGAAAGCTTCCTAGGTTGCCCCACCCAATTGAAAGTTCATGAACTTGCCCCCACATCCACAAGTCCATCACATGGTCCAATCTTCCACTGCCACGCTGGCAGTTCCACCCATCCAGTTCTGGTCAGGCTCAGAGGTGTAGAGACAAAGGATGACCTTGGTTTCTAGAAGGATTTTTTTTTTATTTTGACAACAACACATTCTACTCCTTACTATTCCCCATCCCAATTCCCCATTAATGAAAAAGCACAGTAAAATAATAGAGAGTGTGGCAGGCCAAAGATCCTAAAAGGAACCGGCTGCAGGCCTGACATTAACATTACTTTTACTGTATTTTTTTTGAAATCCTAGTAATATGCAGAAAAATATGAAATTTGGCTACCTTGGTTTCAAACTAACAGAAATTCAAAGAGATTAAACGGGAAAATACTATCATATTAAATATGCAAAATGTATCAATATTTTTCACAACACTTTATGAAGTTCCATATTTTACTTTTGCATATGAGAAATATGTGAATAAAGAATAAAGATCACCAAAATACTGATAACTTTAGTAATTAAGACATATCTTGCATTTTGCCAATAGCTCAAGCATAAATATAAATATTATGAATCCCCTGGTAATAGGAAGCCTAGTTGGATTACATGTAATATTTTCCCTCTTGTGATCTTGCTTTATTTATGTTCATTACTCATTTTAACCGGCTTTATAGAATGTTTTAATTTCCAGTTTTATTGCATGCCACCCAGAGTCACTTTATATGAGATGAGCAGCTGTATAAATCTGACAAATAAAATATATGCTAATTTTAGTTTGAATTTTTAATGGGTTATGTGCAAGTATTTATTTTTTGCAGCAGCATACAAAAATGTGGATTTATTCTCTCCTATATAGTCCTTATATCAAAACAATCTGTTCTTAAGTACTGTGGATCCTCTAGGACAGTTTTGAATGGGTAAATAGGTAGAACACTGGGGAAAGAGTGCAGAATTTTAACTATTTTTTCACACATATTCTGAACTGAACTCAGATGATTGGAAAAATACCAGGGGTGGTATTCACTTACTTTCCTTACTAGTTCACAAATGTGTGCACATGCCCTGTCTATGCATGTGCTTGGCCTTCAGCGCATGTGCTTTGGCTTGGAAATGTGCCTAAATAGGACAGCATAGAGCTGATTTCCACTACTGGTTGGAGTGAATTGACCCAAACCGGCTGCATATCACCTCTGAAAAATACCCATAAAACTTATTTAGGTTTTTTAAAAAACAGTGAATGTAAGGAATTTACTAAAATATAATATATTTTTTAAATGGTGAATCAATTTGCATTTGGATTTGATATATTTTCTCTTTCTCTCTCTCTCTCTATTTCTATTACTATTCCCGCTCCATCTATCATCCATTTCATACTCACATACACAAAAACTTTTAGTTATCCTGTGTGTAATCAGAGTGCCATTATTCTGTCAGTCTTTCCAAGTAAACCAAGAAGGATACCTGATTTAATGAACTAATTCTACCATATTGTAAAGCTACATTGAGAGAATCTTGTAAGTTTGAAAGTACAAACTTCTTGCTGCCCTTTTTAACTGCTTGATCTTCTAAATTTCTTTGCCTGACTGTTAAGTCTGTGGGTGTTATTGCCTGTCTTGTTTGATTGTTTCCAAGCCAATATTTCTTCCCCTTCTTCTCCAAGGTCATCCACACTTTCCATTACAGATTCACTATTCAGTTTATTTTAGTTATTGAAATGGGCAATAATAGCCAGTGATTTTAAAATATATTTGTCACCAGAGGGCACTAGAGAATGAAACTATAGATCATAGAAATGAACTAACCTTTTTATAAATTTGTTTAAAAATTTCAACCCAGTGACGGATTTTTTTTAAATATCTATCATTCACTGTCTTTCATCTAAATGATAAATAGGTTTGAAAAATAAGCAAATGTAATGATCAATGGTTCTTTTGAAGAATAAAATATGTTTATGGTTTATCAAACCCATTTTTTTAATTATAGAAGGACTCAATCTTATGCTCAATATAGCAAAATTAAATCATTCATAGATTTATTTACCTTGCAAGGTAACATAATAAAAAAGCATGCTAAAACAAGATTATTAACTATTTCTATTTGCTTTCATTATCTTTACAACCTTATTTCAATGTTTTGAACCAGATCAAAGTAATTTAAAATAAAGCATTCAGTTTTTATTTGCCAGATTTCTAAGCATCAACAAAATAAACATACACATTGTTTTTAATATTTCCAGAATATAATGTTTATGAGTATGAATGAAAAAAATAAATGTTTAGTGGAATCTCGGCATAAAAGAAGGATATTTTATTCTGGTACTTTTCTTTCTTTATAATACCAATAAAAATCTTATCCTCTACTTCTCTTGTAACAAAAGTCTGTTTTACGTTAATAGTAACTATTAATGTATATAATGAACAAGATAAAAACAAAACAAAAAACCATTAAAAAGCCATTTGTATTGAGGTTCAGTAAAATTGATATGTGATACTGCAACCCCTACTAGACCTGCTATGTTTATGGTACTACTTTAATCCCAATAACCAAGGAAGGAGGAAATCTTTTCCACTGGGAAGGTGGAAAAGAAGGCATGTTTATGGGGACTGTCAAATGATACTGCTTTATTGAGAGTAGTGGAGCATGGCTACTTTATCAGATGTGATGGGGTGGATTTAAAACTACTGAATAGATGCAGTCATGGAAGTACTCTGCTCCATGAGATTTTAGTTCCCCTTAGGTGGATAATGTTATGCAGGTCTATGCCAGGAATGTGAAAGTGTTTCTCCAAAACATGTAGGGTAATATAGAAATATAGTAAATAAATACATAAATACATAAGCCAAAAAAATATATTGAGTTGCTTAAGAGTGATCCGGTGTAGATACTCCTGAATTTCATGGCAAGATGAAATATGATCAGAAAGCAACCTTGTTTTATGGTATCAGATGCTACAGTATTCATGTCTAATCAGAAGTCACTCCATTCTCCTTCGTCAGTTGAAATGAAGACATAACTTTTAGATAAGGCAGTCTTTTTTCAATTAACTTTTAATTAACAATTACTTTTCAATTTATATCCCTAATCGTTGATATTATGAATATTTATTCTGCCTGTGTAGTCTACATGGTGGAATCTTAAACGTAACATATTGCCAAATAATTCATTGCGATCATTATCACCATGAACAACAAATACAAATGTTCAGATCCTTTGAATAAAACAATGTTCAGATCCAATACCTTATATGTTTATGTTTAACACAGGGAGCGAGAAAGAAATCCCATTAGGTTTGTGTGTCTTGTTCATGGATAATTATGTATAAGATCATAGCAGGTCTTCTTCCCAGTAAAGCTATAAATACAAATCAATTTAAATTGATTTGTATTATGTTATACAAAACTTTTTCAATTCAAGGGAAAAATAGAGTTTATAGATTGTGATATAATAATGAATTCTGTTCTGTGGTGCACTGTTTTTTTTTGGGGGGGGGTAGGTTGCTATAAGAAAAAAGATACATTGTGTAATACATTTCCATCAGATGGGTTACTGCAATTTTGAGTGTTGAACTTGAAAATGAAAATGTTGTGTTGCATTGTTTGTTAGTTGAGCATCTCAAGTAGTATATTCTGCTGTTATGCTATACATGGATTTTTGTGGAATTTAACCCGTTATTGCTTGGTGTTACATGTGCAGTTAAATCAGGGTATAGAATGCAAGATTACTTGTTGACTTTGTTGTTTTTTCCCCATAAGTTCTTAAAGAGTTTATTTAAATAATAATAATTTCCCTTTGGTGGATGTCTGCGTGGACTGCATCTTAAGAAGTAATAGATGCTGATTTTCTCTAAGATATGGCAGAACATTGATAATACTATTTTTTTATCTGCGGGAATACAAAATGCTCAAAGCACTTTACAGTTTGTTTTATGGGACCAAATAATATATTTATAGCTTTAAGTAATTAGTATCCTACTGTTCTGATATAAAAGGAGAAATAAGTCTGGAGACAAACTCAACCTTTGTGGAGTCACTTACCTGTAACAGAGACATCTATTATACTGTTTTATTTGAAAGGGAGCAGTTTTATTAATGGTATTATTTTTAGTGATTTTTAGTTATCAGCAGCTTACTGTATTTTTCAGAATATAAGACGCACCTTTTTCCCTCAAAAAAGAGGCTGAAAATCTGGGTGCGTCTTATACACTGAATACAGCATCCTAAAAAGCAAGGTGACCAGATTTTCAGTAAAGAGGGACACCTTTGACTGGGGGTGGGGGCTTGATTAAAAATTTTATACGGAGCAACAAAAATTTTCATACAACGCAAAAATAGTATTGTAATATATATTTTTCAACATAACTACAATTTACAAATATAAATTGTAACTGTGGCCAAACATCAAAATTTTGATCACGTGACCATGAAGATGCTGCAACGGTCGCTAAGTGTGAAAATGGTCGCTAAGTGTGAAAAATGGCCACCAGTCACTTTTTTCAATGCCATTGTAACCTTGGTCACTAAGCCCATTATATCACCTTTCTTGCCACAGTTCTTAAGTGAATAACTGCAGCTGGTATTTTGTATTTTGGATAGAATCTTTTTTTAAATTGTCTTAGACTATTTTAAAAAAGATTCTATCCAAAATACAAAATACCAGCTGCAGTTATTCACTTAAGAACTGGGGCAAGAAAGGTGGTATAGTGACCAAAGTTACAATGGCATTGAAAAAAGTGACTGATGACCATTTTTCACACTTAGTGACCATTTTCACACTTAGCGATCGTTGCAGCATCCTCATGGTCATGTGATCAAAATTTTGATGTTTGGCAACAGTTACAATTTATATTTGTAAATTGTAGTTATGTTGAAATAAAAAAAATATTACAATACTATTTTTGCGTTGTATGAAAAATTTTGTTGCTCCATATAAAATTTTTAATCAAGGCCCTCCCCCCCCCCGCCCCAGTCAAAGGTGTCCCTCTTTACCAATCTGAAAATGTGGTCACCTTAAACTAATATGTGATTTGTCTGGGAACTTACTTTAAAGCAGAGGCCTAGTCTCTGAGCAGGAAATGAACAATAATTGCCAGGGACTCGTCAACTTGTCAACAATTGACAGGTTATGTCAAGTTTTGAGCAATTGTTTCCACATTGTTGCTGTATATTTCTGCTAAGTATGATGTGTTTTCTACCAAATTCTGCCTACTCTATCTTCTATAATATGAGCAGCAGTAGCTTTCTGCCTTCTTCAGTTATCACACATCCCTCTGCAAGGATGGATTTTCAAAACTAGATAGTAAATATACAAGATAGTACAATATTTTATTGTAGAATAAAGCTATATGGATTAGGTCCATGCTATCAAACATACTCTTGCTGTATAGGGTGAAAAGTTCTCCATATTGCCAATCAGTTGTCTATCCAACAATTTCTTCCATGTTCTCTTCATGGACTTCTATACCAATAATTCTATCTGCTTATTACAAAAAGTTAAGGCAGTGATTGTTATTATTATTAATTGTATGATGAGAACATGACATAAAAGCAGTAAAATATGTACACAGTCTATGTAATTATAAGTAAAATTCTGTGGGTCTATGGCAGTGGTGTCATAACTGGATGTCCAATTCAGTTATCCAGGCAATCGCCGCTGGCATTGTTTCATGCAGAACTTCTAAGAATCAAAACAATTCATATTGTAAGCAATCTTGCAGAATATGTTTAATAGCTTTCATATCAGCAAACTGTTTTTTTTCAGTGATGATCCTGTCTTTAGCTTAGTTAGAATGAACTAAACTTTAGTTTTTTCCACAACTGTCCACTTTACACAATGTTACACAATACTATCTGGACTTTGTGTACATGATATGCTTATGTAATTATAATATTTTTATTGTTTATTTTATTCTTCTTTTAACCATTTGTTTTTTCTTTCATTGTTTTAGATTATCTCTTTCAGATTGAGAATTATTTTACCCTATTAATCTACAGTGTAAACTGATCTGAATGTATTGGGATATGGAAGCTACACAATTATAGATCAGTCAGTTAACAAATAAAATAGCTACTTGACATTACTTTTCATCATTTGACTTTGTAATACTATCAGTGCCCACTCAGTTTCATTGTGATAATTATCTTCTTTAATTTTGTGTTATCTTAAGTTAATTTTATTTCAGCATGGTTTAGCAATTTATTCACAGACTTTCTATCATGCAGAATTTGGTTATATACATATTCATGAAAATATAAACTCTATTCTCTTTATGGTTTGCTGTCAGGTCATATGTATTTCTGCCGGTGCAAAGAAGAAAAGAATGTCATTCTGTCAAGATCCATTATGCATTCTTTGAAGACTGTGGCACATTCTGGTAATATGTTTTTCCAAAACTATATACAGGTTCTATGATGTTAAACCCATTTATTTCCATTTTCATGAGAACATATAAAGATTTTTCAATCCAAAACTATATCACACACATATTCCATCAACACCAAGGCTACAGTGATACTGCCTGAAATTCCATTATTACTTCAGAATTAGAATTTGACTTTCTACAAGTACCTAAAGTGACAAGTCATTTTAATCACGTGGATTTTTTGATACATTTTGTCTGAACAGAACTTGTTCAGCTTGATTATTATATTATCCTATTTCTAGGTTTGTGCATTACACAGAATTAAAAAAAAATAGTTTGAGATCATACCACATACTATAGTCACAGAAAAGTTAATCAATGTTAGCATGACACAGTGGCTCAGTGGCTAAGATGCTGAGCTTGTCAATCAGAAGGTCAGCAGTTCAGCAATTTGAATCCCTGGCACCACATAATAAGGTGAGCTCCCATTATTTGTCCCAGATTCTGGAACAAGTAATGCAAGTAGAAAAATAGGGACCACTTTGATGGAAGTTAACAGTGCTCCGTGCACCCTCAGCATTGAGTCATGCTGGCCACATGACCATGGAGATGTCTTCAGATAGTGCTGACGCTTTGGCTTAGAAATGGAGATGAACCCCACCCCTTGAGCTGGAAACGACTAGCAGGCATTTGCGGGGGAACCTTTATCTTTACCTTTAGCATGAACTAAGTCCCAGATTTGACTCCCAAAGCAAAATCATTAATGGGACTTTCCCAGGACTGCTGAAATATTTGTGGTAAGAGAGAAGGCTGGGGTAGGGAAGGAGCAGGGCCATGAAAATTTGTACAAGAAAGTTTTATGGAGAATAATCCTTATTTATGTCAAAGAATTAAAGTGGAGATTTACTTCTCAGATAGAAAGGTTCCTGCCTTCAGTGCAGGTGATGTGTTGAACTAGGCAGCTTCAGGATTGTCCACAATGTTCTTAAAAGCAGATCAGCCTGAAAGGTCAAGGTTTGCTGAGAAATCCCTAAGCTGAGTGTCCTGGTGCATATTTTTTTCAACATTGTTTCATTATTTTATATTCTGATTTTTTAAAAAAGTTAATCTTATTTATAATATGACTTAAATAGTTGGAGAAATGGCCTTAAGAATAAATAAAAAGAACCATGAATTACATTGAATATGACTGTATCAGTGGACAGAAACTGATATTTAAGCAGATGGAAGATCTACTTAAAAATGATTGCATTCTTTTGCAAGATTTGACAATAAAGAATGTTGTAAGATTCCCATCTGGGTCAGTCATCAGCTCCAGAGGTTTTGTCTTCTGAGCTTTCGGACTCGTGCTGGAGCCCATCCTCGGGGAACTTCTCGCTAGCAGCTACAAATAAGAATAAATAATAAATATAACAATAAAGATTGCTAAACAACATGGCATCTGAAAATCAGAGCTAGAACTAGATGTAGTGGGGTAGGATCACACTCAAACACATGAAAATGTATGAAATCTAATCACCAGTTCTATAGACTACTTTTGTACTCCAGTTACAAAAAGGACTTATTCTCATGTACTTATTAGTTCACTGCCTTGTAAATGAAAGAATCACATATAAATATTTATAGGTGAGATGGGGTTTATTTCCATTCAATCTAATATTATTAAGGAATGTTTTTTTTCCTATATGAATACTGAATTGTCTAGAAATATATTTTCATTCCAGCCATTCATTTCATTCCCTACATGCTAGGCATAGTGCATAAGTTAAGTGGAGACTCTTAAGCTGCAAATGTGTTGACATTATAAGATACTTTCTCCATATTCCAATTTATTATAGAATTTCCTGAGACTTCTTCAATTTGCAGCAGGACACTGTGCTATATGAATTCTAGATATAAAAATGTACTAAGACAATCCCAAGATTTCATTTGCCAGAATGTCCTTCTATAACTTTAATCTAAAAAGAAAAACTTTCAGGTTTTTATTTTGTTTTTTATAGTTTAGAATATTTTTAATTAAAAATCTACTTTTACAAATATAGTCCCCCAGATAAAAGATTTATTGAGAAATTGAAATGAATTTGTAATATGTATAATATAACTGTAATAACAAATATTTATATATCATTGGTAGGTTGCCAATTTTTTTACTACTGTTTGGGTGTGCTCCCACTGCTGCTACTACTGGTTGCCCGATCTGGGCCCAACCAGGAGCAATCTACCTCTGGCATATATGTATGTATATATGATACTTTTGGTTCATATCTATATGGTGCAATAGCTAATAGCCATCAGTATTGGTTTGACTTTCCATTCATCTATTCAGTCTTTTTTTTAAAATAATAATAATAATTCAAATTGCCTTTGACTACTACAGCTAAAAACAGTATGTGTTTATATGTGACAATCAGTTGTGCACTCAAGCTCATGTTCCTATTTCTTTTGGTAGGCCACTACCCTATGAAATATTTTTTTCTCCACAGTAGCCCCCACCATGCTGCAATTCCCCAAATAAGTTATAGCTGCTTTATTTGAATGTATTTAAGTCAAATGATAGTTAAATATTACTGAATTATGAAATCCACTATATTGTGTTTTATTGGGGATTTTATCTTTGTGTTCTATGCTATTTTTAACTTTCTCATACTATTCTGCATTTAGGCCCATTAAGATTCTCAATTATCCAGGTCATTCTTGTCCCAGGGGTGTTTTCCCCCCAAAAATGCAATTAAACTTTCTTGTTTTTTTTCTTTGAAAATGTTTTATTTCTCATCCAATAAGCTTTTTCAGATAGTTAGAACTGAAAAAGCTTTTTGAATGAAAAGTGAAATGTTTTCAAAAACAAGAAAGTCCAGTTTCTTTTGGAAAAAGCACCTTTTGGAAATTCCTAGGTGTAACTATTATTATTGTAATACTATTATTTTCTTCTTTTTTTAACACGGTAAGCCATTTAGAATCCTTTGACATTGGAACACGGTATAAGAACCTTAAAAAATCTATCCACCTGCCTGCCTGCCTGCCTGCCTGCCTGCCTGCCTGCCTGCCTGCCTGCCTGCCTGCCTGCCTGCCTGCCTACCTACCTACCTACCTACCTACCTACCTACCTACCTACCTATCTATCATCTGTATTGTTGCTCTAGTCACAACTACAGTTTGTGTGCTTTTCTCTGTCTTTTCTATAAAGTTTATATCTGGTAATTTCTTATATCACCATCTTTCAAATTACCTGACCTTCTTAACTCATTGTCAAACTTACCATGATATTTAACTCACAAATCCTCTTCTCTGCAATTTATTAAACTGTACTGACATTTTGTTTGTGGGACTGTAATGTTTTACAAGCTGGGGTCACTCATGTTTTGCTAGCAATGTTAAGGTATACAAAAAAAGAAAACTGAAGTGAGAAAAGAGTGAAGATAGAAAATCTGAGAGCCTGATAGATTTACCTTTGCATCACAGTTCATCAGGAACTTTTCAATGTTTTAAGATGGGAATATTGTCATATTTCTCTTTCCTACATGCTGTTATGCTCTTAATTTCAGTAGTTTCTCAAGCAAAGAGACATAGTTTAAAAAAGTTGCTCTTACCATTGATGTAGTGAAAAAGGCTTTACTTTATTTGTAGTTATAATTTTTAATCCTCCCCTTAACCCTAATTCATTATCATTCCCATTTTCCAAAACATTGTTATTCCTACTTTTTAGTATATAACCCACTGGTCAGTCACATTACATGAAAGAGATCACAGTCACATAGAAAATGCTATTAACCTCACTGCCCCTTAAAAATACATTTTCAAGTTTTCTATAACATTAAGTAAGATATAACTTTATATTTTCTGCAAGTAAGTTTATATTTCAAGTTAAATTTTGTAATGAAATATAACAGCTTCATTTTGCTAATGTAGGCAATGTTATTTGATAATTATTACACAAGAAATATATAATATTATATTTGTCATTTGGGAAAGAATAAAATATGCATTTATTTTGCTAATGTTAAAGGAATAAGAATGGATTGTCCCTTATCTCCTGCTTCAGATTATAAATTTCCCTTAAATTGTGAGGAATTCCATATGGAAGTATATATGCATAGGTTAAACTGTATTTTCCAGATCTTCCTACAGATCCTAATATTGATTAGCGACTGATTGTTTTCTATCAACTGTAGAGTATTCAAATACCAGAGGAAATATTATGCTCAGATATCAGGAGAAACATTAATTAGGTAGGACAAAGAAGTAGTGGCCATCTCATATTTGTTCTACTATTCCTATTTCTCCTGGACAGAGATTGAAATCTAGATGGGTTTGTTGTTGTTGACCTTATTCATTGATGGAAAGGTCTTTTCCTGGCATCTCTGCTCTTGGAGCTTCATTGGGATTTGAGTCATTGGGATAAGAAACACAAAAAAAAGAAATATGGGACAGACTGGAAAAAATTAGTGAGTAGAAATGACAAACAAACAACGAAAGAAATCAGAACGCAGAAAGGAGGAAGGTACATGGTAGAGGAGAAACAGAGAAAATCCAAAGAAGTCAGAACAGATAAAATAGAAAGAAGGAAATATAAGTAAACAAAATCTTTAGTAAGAGTAAATAAGAATTTTTTTTAAATATATTTGGAAGGATAGAGGCAGAATAGAATTAGAAAATTAGAAAAAGGTCAAGCAAAATGCATTTTGACAGAGAAGATGGAAAAGCATTCTCTAATTTTTGCAGAAGGAAACCCTTGATACAAAATCTACTTCTTTAAAAATTATGTCCTATATAAATTCACGACTGAGATTCATGAGGTGAGCCAAATAACACATAGATTTGGGGCCTAGGTTAAAATTTCACTTTTCTCAGTAAAACGAACAGTGAAAAAAGATTTCTCCAGCAATCTGGATACTCTCAAATTACTTATATAAGATATCAGTTTTATCCCCAAAGAAGCAGAGTTATAACTGAGGTCTAAATAAATAAATCTAAATAAATATCTGCCACTACCCTGGCAATATTCTTCAGTAACTATTATAGAGAATAATGACATTCTGTGTCATAAATTAGAATTTAAAATCCACAGGTAAACATGGTAGCTACTCCAGCACTATAAAAATACTTAAAAATATTGCAGTTTTCAAATTATGTATATAAATGACTCCAAGTTTCAACCTGTTTCCTATTGAAAATATATATATATATATATATATATATATATATATATATATATATATATATATATATATATATATATATATATATATATATATATATATATATATGTATATGTCTCTAGTTGTTCGGGTTTTCTCCCGCGTAGAATTGGAGATGTCTTGGCGATGTTTCTACTCCTGGAAACACCAAACCTGAAGTAGTCAGCAGCAGCCTGAAGATGACGAATGTGACTTCGTCGAAACGTCGCCAAGACATCTCCAATTCTACGCGGGAGAAAACCCGAACAACTAGAGACCTACATACTAACACCCGCGAAAACCTCAGAAAACATATATATATCTGATGAGAGCTAAATAGCTTGAAATAGATCTATACTAGTCTCCCTTTATTTATTTATCAGCACAAATAAAACACACACACACACACGTACACACATACATACATACATACATACATACATACATACATACATACATATATATATATATATATATATATATATATATATATATATATATATATATATATATATATATAATCCACTGTATTATAATCCATTGTATTTTCAACAAAACCCATGCTACATTTCTTCTGTGAAGATCTTATCAAATTAATAAAACAATGAAAGAAAAATATGTTTTGTTCCGATCCTGCATGAAGGTAACTCAGAGTCTGGCCCAATATTAGGCACCTGTACTTAAATAGGAAAACAATATTATTTTTTTCACTTCCACAGGTAAAAGAATTTTTAGTAAAAACTTAATGTTGAAATCGCTTTAGTATATGCTTATTTATAGCAATAACAACTGTGTCCTGAGGTTAAAAGGTAAACATTTAATTAGTTTGCAAGTTTGCAAGTTTAATAACATTTATATGCCGCCCAATCCCGTAGGACTCCGGGCGGCTTACAGTACAGAAATAAAAAAAAATATATAGGGAAAGAAAAGATAGATTTAAAATAACACACCATGCACTCCGTTCTAAATGGGGCTGGACCGTATTTTGGGGTCAACAGCCCCAGGCCTGCCGGAACAGCCAGGTTTTAATGGCTTTCCGGAAGGCCGAGAGAGTGGGAAGGGTCCAGATCTCTGTGGGTAGATCATTCCACAGGGCCGGAGCAGCTAAAGAAAAAGACCTCCCTCAAGTAGTCGCCAACCGGCATTGCCCAATCGACGGTAGCCGGAGGAAGCCCAACCTGTGAGATCTTATGGGTCGTTGGGAGGTATATGGCAGGAGGCGGTCTCATAGATATCCAGGTCCCAAGCCATGTAGGGCTTTAAAGGTAATGACCAGCACCTTGAAGCACGTTCAGAGACCGATGGGAAGCCAGTGCAGCTCACGGAGGATAGGTGCAACATGGGTGTACCTAGGTACACCCAATATTGCTCATGCGGCTGCATTCTGGACCAATTGTAGTCTCTGAACACTCTTCAGGGGCAGCCCCAAGTAAAGCGCATTACAGTAATCAAGCCTAGAGGTGACAAGAGCATGAGTGACCATTTGAAGTGCCTCCCGGTCCAGGTAGGGCTGCAACTGGTGCACCAGGTGAACCTGGGCAAAAGCCCCCCTGGTCACAGCCGACAGGTGGTATTCTAATGTCAGCTGAGAATCCAGGAGGACACCCAAGTTGTGGACCCTCTCTGAGGGGTGAAGAGTTTCTCCCCCCAGGCTGAGAGATGGAATATCTGGTCCATTCTTGGGGGGCAACATCAATAGCCACTCGGTCTTGTCTGGATTGAGTGCCAGTTTGTTTATTCCCATCCAGACCCTGACAGCCTCCTGGCACTGGCACATCACTTCTACCACTTCGCTGAGTTGGCACGGGGCGGACAGATACAACTGGGTATCGTCTGCGTATTGGTGGTATTTAATCCCGTGCCGACGAATGATCTCACCCAGCGGCTTCATGTAGATGGGGGGACAGGACCGAGCCCTGAGGCACCCCATACTTTAGGGGCCTAGGGGTCGACCTCTGTCCTCCAACCAACACCTACTGCGACCTATCCGAGAGGTAAGAGGAGAACCACCGTAAAATGGTGCCTCCTACTCCCATCTCTCCCAGGCGTCGCAGAAGGATACCATGGTCGATGGTATCAAAGGCCGCTGAGAGGTCAAGAAGCACCAGGATAGAGGAATGCCTGCCAGAGGTCATGGTCAGTGCGACCAAAGCAGTTTCGGTGGAGTAACCAGGCCTGAAACCCGACTGAAAGGGATCTAGATCTCCTCGGCAGGCCATTTACCACATGCACTCCAGGCCGAGAGACGGGTCCAGGCCCCCACCCACTTCTGCTTCTGCACTCAGTGGGGGGGGGGGCACCAGGCCGCACTCTTGGTCCCCTCATATATACTAAACAGTCATTCCCAGCATGCATGCCCCACTATAGCAATAAAAGCATAAATTACAGTAAAACAGAGCAAAAAAGTTAAAAATTTGTTAAGAGTAGAATCATTCACTAGCATACATACCACAAACATTCAACATACAAGAGCAGTTCGTGCGGTCTTAGAAGTTGTGCAAGTAGTTCTTAGTGTTTGAGATGGCTAAAATGGTTGAAACCCAGCAATGGTCCACAGGAGGCATATAGGAGGGTGTAGGCCTGGAAAGGTCCTCCCTCTCCTGTAGGCCTGGAAAGGTCCAAAAAGGTCCAAAAAGTCCGGGGCGGTTGAGGGGTGCGGTTGAGGGTGGCAGAGAGCCTCCCTACATGCTGTGAGTACCCCCACTCGTCCAGAGTCCAAGGCACCGTGATGAACGGAATTAAACAAGTACTGTCCGAGATGGTATTCCAGGGGCAGTGGCGGGTGGTGATGGTCAATGCGACTGGGGCTAAGGCAGCGAGTCCAGGGGCCCTGGGGCTTACTGTTGGAGGAGGCTGGATATTCAGAAGATTAGATTAGATTCAGAAGATTAGATTAGATACTTACTTAGATTTAAAACAATTAAAAGTTACATTGCCTCTTTAACTGATTCCATCTATCCTGCTGCTAATATTCGCTTCTCTTTCCTTCTACTCTTCCCTAGAGAACTAGATCTTCACGCAATATGTCCAAAATAGAATAACCTGGTTATTCAACCTCCAATAAAAACTGTGGGATTTGTTTGATTTTTCATATGTCAGTTTTCTTTCCTAGACTATCCATGGTGTTCTCAGGCATCTTCTCCAATACAAAGTTTGAAAGTGTCAAAACTTTTTATATCCTGCCTCTTCCAATTTGAACTTAGACTTTCATAGAATATTACAGACAATACAATTGCTTACTTTGTTCTGATTTTGTAGGTGCTAACACATCACAGCATCTCAATATTCTTACTAAGCATTGCTGTTCTATCAAATGATTGTCTGTGGTTGACATTTTTTCCCCTTTCCTGTTGATAAAAGGTAAATGTTTTTACTTTAAATTCATGTCCCACTAGATAGTGGTGCTTATTTCCGTTTCTTAGCCAAGAGACCCAGCATTGTCTGAAGACACTTTCCACTGAAGTGATACCTATTTATCTACTTGCATTTGCAACCTTTCAAACTGTTAGATTTGCCGGAGGTGGGACAAGTAATGGGAGCTCACTCCATCACACAGCACTTGGGTCTTCAAGCAATGCTGTCAATTTTCTATCTGACAATCTGTAACTGCTGAGCCATTGCACCCCTTTCTTGCTGATAGCTCATTCTAAAAAGCAGGAACTATATCTCTACCATATTTTCATTGTCAATGTTAAGACTTGTTACTGTACCTATTAACATTCAATCAATGTTATTTATATTAACTTTAGTGCCATTGTTTTCATTGTGATAATCCTTGATTTTATTACTAGAATGGTGGATCCTTTGCATTTTTGGCCATCAGAATAGTCTCACTGTTCTGCTCACCAATAAAAAAAAACATAACAACAACCCAATGTGGCCACTTTGTTCTAGAAAGCATGAAATAGTATGCCTACTATAACTTGAAATCATTACCTATAAAAGTTGCTGACTACAACCTAGTTCCTACTGAAATTGGTATCATCACTGGAGACACAGATTCTAATATTGACCAAGAATTGATCTGTCTTTCATTTCTAAACATTAACCAATATATTTTGAGAAAAATTGTTTGACATAATTGATATTTTTCCAGCATGAAATTAATTTATTTTCCTCCTGTTATTATTAGAAAAGCTTAATTAGTTGTACTTCTACTTTTTTACCTCATTGTTAGAGGTAGTTACCGTAGAAAAGATTACCTTGTTTTTTATTATGTTTTCTTGAAATTTCTTCAAAATGTTTTTTGTACTAGCTAAACTTGTATTCAGTTTTATTTTCCTCTCCAGAAAAAATGTCTTTGAAGAAGTGATTGAAACTTGCCCTATATCAATCTTAATCTTGTATTCCTTTTGCTGAATTTTCTGTTTCTGAATTTAATGTTATGAAATGAGTGCAGCATTTTATTGCAAACTGAGATAATTTTCATTTCACTTTCTGTCTTCAGTCTGTCAAGCTTCTATAAAACCATATTGATGGTATAACCCTATAAATGACTATACAGAAGAAATTATTTTAAATTAATCTCGCATAAAAGTGAGAATAGAATTACAGCCTAAATGAATTCTCAGAAATATAGAGGTAACGGAAAAGAAACCAGAAATAAATCATAACTCCTAAGAACAAAGTGATGTCACCACTAATCTAACAACTGACAGAATTTCATTATGAAAGCAAGAAAACATGCATAAACACGAAGCTTTTATTGAGAAAGGAGTATGCTAGACTTTTGTTTTTGTTATTGAATAACAAAATGGGGAAGAAAAGTTATGATGAAATGATAATGATAATCCAAGAAGGATGAAAACCTTTACATATCACAAAACAATATTCTTAAGAATATTATCATTTGTTCATACTATGTGAAGTCACAGCTACCAGTTGTTTAGCTGCTGTTCTCTTCATTTATATCCAGTTCCCAAGAATCTAATTTTTTAAAATGTATTGGTGTAGTATATATGTCAATCCAAGCATGTGTCTCAAATTTTTAAAATACCAACTGCATGAATTCCATATATTTTTACTTTGTATGTTATTTTCCATTTTCTTGCTTAGTTATCTAAGCAGGATTTGTGCATTTTGTAAATAAAAAGAGAGATAAAACTAAATAGTAAAGAAATAAACAAGTAAATTATAAATCTAGGAAGAATAAGCACAGATGAAATAACATATTATGTAGTTAGCTTTCACATTTGAATTTACAGATACCTTCCAGTACTACTCTTATCAAATGTTGCAAAAAAAAACCACACTTCTACCCTCTATCAGAATAGAATTTTATGATTCAATGTCTGTCTGTCTGTCTGTCTGTCTGTCTACATACATACATACATACATACATACATACATACATACATACATACACATAGAGAGAGAGAGACACACACACATAGAAACATACGCACGTACATACATACACCATATTTTCCAGAGTATAAGATGCACCTTTTTACCCCCAAAAAGGGGGTGAAAATCTGGGTGGACCTTATGCACTGAATAGATCACTTTTGCCCTACTGAAACTCTGCCCCCTTTGCAAAAATGGACGTGCAGAGGGTTTGGGAGGCTTGCAAAGTGTTCCTGGGGGCTGGGGAGGGAAAACAATGAACAAAAAACAGCCTATTTTTGCTCATTTTTAGCCCCCCCCAACCTCAAGGACTCTCTATAAGCCTCCCAAAGCTCTGCATCCCCCCCCCCTTTGTAAATAAACAGGCATGCATATGGTTTGGAAGGTATGCAGAGTGCAAAAACTTTTTTTAAAAAATTACTTCTTCAAAAGCATTGTGCGTCTTATACTCTGTTGCATCTTACAGTCTGAAAAATACAGTGTATGTATGTATGTATGTATGTATGTATGTATGTATGTATGTATGTATGTATGTATGTATCAGGGGTGGGTTTCAACCAGTACGGACTGGTATGGGCGTACTGGTTGGTGAAATTTAGCATGCCTTAGCATACTGGTTCTTCCAGAGGTCCCCGACAAGCCCACGTGTCATGTGCTGCCTTCTTTTCTCTGATAACCACCTCATTTCCAATGAAGGTGGTGGGGAATCCATGCAGAGGGAGGAAATCACATGGATTCCCCACCCGCTTCATTGGAAATAAGGCGGCTGTCAGTGGAGAGAGCAGCGCGTGCCCATGGGCTTGTCCAGTGAAGCCTCCCCTCCTGTTCCTTCTTCTGCTGTTTGAACAAGCCATGCGGGGCATGCTCCCTTGTCTTTGACAGCTGCCTCGTTTTCCTCCCTCTCCATGGATCCCCCAAATTGGAAACGAGGTGGCTGTGAAAGACAAGGGAGCACTGCCCATGTGACTTGTTCAAACAGCAGAAGAAGGTACAGGAGGGGAGTTCCACATGGGGCTTTTCAAACAGCCGAATTTCTCTCCTCTTCCTTCTTCTATTGTTTGAACAACCCATGTAGGGCGCACTGCCTTGTCTTTGACAGCCACCTTGTTTCCAATTTGGGGGGGGGGTAAATTCATTTTTCCTCCCTCTCCATGGATCCCCCCTAATTGAGATGGCTGTAGATGTGGCCCAAAGGAGTGTGTGACACGGCACCAATTGGAAAATAACAAACGGCCTATTAGCCTTAATGTGTTTTCCAGCAGGCCCTTCATTCTTATACAATTGCTTGACATGTCCCCCCTGTTTGAACTAAGACATGCAATAGGATCAGGTGATTGGATGCCACCGAGCCTCTGGAAGCTTATCTGTCCAACCCTCACCATGCATTCGTTCACCCACCCACCACTCCAAGAAAGAACGTATATTTGGCAAAGTGCAGAGTGGCAGGTGGGCAGGGGAATGAATGTGTGGTGAGAGTCAGACAGATAAGCTTCCTAGAGGCTCAGCAGCATCCGACACCTCTTAAGCAGCCCCACGAAGGCACAAGAAGTTTGCTCTAGGAAAGCCAGCACCTCTCCTGAGAGGAGCCGTCCAAAGTCTGGCCTGCAACCATCTTGCAGCCAACTTGGCACTGTCTGATTGGGAACTGTTCTTTTCTTTCTGCCTAGGCTTTCTAATGGGAGGCGGGGGTGGGAGTGAGTTGAAGGGGGGAGACTCGATCCAGTTCTTCAGTCCTGACCTTCCTCATTCAGATGGAAGGAGGTGGAGGAGGAAGAGAACTGGTAGGGCGGAAGCGCATGGAGTTCCACGTGGGGCTTTTCAAACAGCCGAACTCCCCTCTTGTTTCTTTTTCTGCTGTTTGAACAAGCCACACAGGGCATGCTCCTATGTCTTTCACAGCGGCCTCTTACCAATTGGGGGGGGTTCCATGGAGAGGGAGGAGAAAGATGGATTTCTCCCCCTCCAAATTGGAAATGAGGTGATTCCAGCAGCTGTTTTGCCTTGAAACTTGCTGTCCCAGCAACCTAAAGGGGATAGTCTCCCAGCGGCATCTCAGATGCTCCCACCCTTAGCCAGGAGGGAGTAAGGATGGCTGGGCACAGTTTGCCTCCTCCCAGCTCCCATCAGATCATCGGGGGCCTCGCACGCCTGCTTGCTCACGTGGTTTGCATGCTTCTAGCAAGAATGGGAAGCCCGGGGATCTTAATGTAGTAAGGAGAGGAGGCTGGAGTGGGAGGTTCTTGCGTGGCAAGAGAGAAAGTTGCCTGAGAGAGTTGCCGCTAGGCGAATGTCCCCTTTGGATTGCCAGGACAGCAAGTTTCAAGGCAAAACGCAGCTGCAGGAATCAGTGTGCCTACAACCTAATGAGAGAAGCCCGTGTCAGCATTCCAAATATCATGCAGAATTAAATCAGAGTCCAAGGCAGAGCTACCCTTAAAGTTCCAGTTTAATAAGTCAGACATGTTGGCACATCTGTGAAAAATCCCAATTCTGAAAACTTCCTGGGATTCCACCCAGTTGAAAGTTCATGATCTTATCCCCACACCCATAAATCCATCACATGGCCCAATCTTCTTCAGCCACACTGGCATCTCCACCCAGCTGCTAGTTGCTGCCAGAGTCACTGTGGATGACTCTGCTTAGTGCTTAACTGATTAAAATAGCCTCTAAAAAAGCACCCTCTACAGGAGGAGGCAGGAGAACGACGTCCCTCATCTAGTCTGACTTTAGGCGTTTTATGATCACTCGAGCAGAGTTAAGCAAGGATTAAAAGCCAAAAAATTCCTGACATAGATGAGGCACGTGGTTCTCCTGCCTCCTCCTGTAGAGGGCACTTTTTTAGACGCTTTTTTAAACAAGCAGAGTCATCCACAGTGACTCTGGCAACAACTAGCTCAGCCTGACATCAGCTCTCTCCTTTTTCCTTTTACATTTTTTTTCTTTTCATGATGGCAGGCAAGAGCAGAGTTCAAATCCTCCCTGAAACAGCTGGAAAAGGTACGTTTGGGTCGGAGGGAGGGGGAGGAATTCAAACTTCATCCTTCTGGTGTGGGGCTTTGGGCAAAGACTGGAGGGAAGTGGTCTCCCTCCCCAAGTGTAGTTTGATTGCAGGCAGACGCACATTGTCTTTTCAAACCTGTAATCAGTGAAGCTGGGCTGGATCCTTCTGGGGCTGGGGGAAAGTGTGTGTGTGCTCCAGTATGGCTCTTTGACTGGTTTCCTGCCTCCTCCTGTGGTCTCCTTGACTCCCTCCAATCCAAGTGTGTGTGTGTGTGTGTGTGTGTGTTTGAGAGGGGGGAGGGAGGGAGAGAGGGAGGAAGGAGGGGAAGGGAGAAGAAAAAGTAAGAAGGAGACTTATTTCACAAAGGAAAAAACAAATGCTGTCGCTTTAAATCGGAACTGAGCATGCCTGGCTGTGGAATTCTGGGAGTTGAAATCCACAAGTCTAAAAAAATTTGTGTCAAGTGCCTCACCAGCCATAAACTTCACTGCACGTCACTGACACACACACACACTGTCTCCCTTCACAAGGCACACCTGGGGACTGAGATGTAAGGAGATGCAGGTGGAGGGGCATTTGTCAGGAACAAATGTTGAATCTGTGGAGTCTCGTGTACACTTGTCAATATCTGGAGATTACTGTGCTCTGTCTTGTGGGGTTTGCCCGGTTTGCCTGCTTCACTGAACTTCTGTCTTTGGTTACTGTTTTGCTAACCTTGCTAACTGGACTTCTTGCTTTGATTACTGCTTTGCAAACCTTGCTTACTGGACTGCTGGCCCTGTTACTGTTTTGTTCACCTTGCTTACTGGACTACTCGCATGCAGAGGCTGTTGAAGGTGTATGTGAGAGTTTGCTCCAGGACTTGTAGGAAATGTGAAGATGTTTGCGGCAAAGTTGGAACAATAAAGGGAAGTTAGATCTGTTATCTGGCTATGTTGCTTTTGTGCCACGTCTCAGATCATCACAGTATGTGTGGCTCAGTAATTTAGTCCTTTGTTATGAAAAGTTTTCATGAATACTCAAACTGCAGATATAGTATACATTTATATACATTTGAATATAGTTATAAGGTTCCATCTGGCTTCATCTACTTCATCATCTGAAAAATAAAATACAAGCTGATAAGTTTGGAAAAAACTGTTATAATTTGTGCTTGGGGTATTTTTGTGCATATGTGTATAGTATTTATAATCAATCAATCAATCAATCAATCTATCTATCTATCTATCTATCTATCTATCATCTATCATCTATCTATCTATCTATCATCTATCTATCTATCTATCTATCTATCTATCTATCTATCTATCTATCTATCTATCTATCTAAAAAACCATATCTTAACTTAATTAGAGAAGGATTGCCTTTCAGCTTCCATGGTCTCACTATGAAGTCTCCTCTTTACTGCTACTATATTCCTGCCATTCATTATTCATATAAATTAATATCCTGACAATGCTAGAGTCTCATTATGCACAGCAAGTCTGCTTACACTGTTCCCAGAAAACAATAGCTTATTGTGAAACTCCACCAAGATGCTTGGAAATATTTATTGCCCTTTTATACTTGACCTGCTGAAGAGTGAGCAAAGCAAGTACCACATCACATTCTCCCGCTCCAACTGTAACTGCATTCATTATTGAGCACTTCTAGATGATTTTATGGCATCTTTCTGAAGAATTACCAATATCATAAATGCAATTAGAGGATGCATAATATTCCTGGTAAGCTCTGCTTTGAAGTACTATTCATTATAAAAGTAGGCTGAAAAAAGCTAAAGCAGTATTATTGTAAGAGTCGCCATTGCCAGGGCTTTGTTAGAAGCATTTCAGATAGTGGTCAGCTAGTTTCTCATTTCTCCATTGCCAGTCTGGGCCACCCATAGTTCTTGCACTCCCAGCAAGTAACTTCCACTTCCAAATTTGTATGCTTCTGAAACTGTAATGCTTCCTATGATTTACAGCTTCCTAAGCTGTAATGTAAACACTTTGGAATAAAACTACAGCATTGCAATGGATGCTTATATATTACTTTAATGGTGAATCAACCATTATTTCTTGCTACAGTGTTACTATGTGTCTGCAGTAGAACATAGAACTAAAGGAACTACCTATTCTCTTTGTTTTGATCATTGTAGCATCAAAGTAATAGTAATTATAATAATGGGGAGGAGGGTTACAGTAGTAATGAGAAAATATAGAAAGAAGGTAGGGAGACATTCTTATCCATAGTCCTTTTCATATATTGTAAAACCTATATGGCTGGTTTAACATGCTATCTAGCAGGCATTAAGCTACAAAACAAAACAAATGCAGTCTAATATTTGTTCACTCACTAGTTAACTCTATCTACCACAAACACAAAGTTAGCAAATAATGTTTGCATTAAGCAGCTCACAAAAGAAACAATACACATACAACTATATTTTTCTGCTTCAGAAAAATCTAGAAAACATTTGATCAAACAATGCATACTGATTTTTTAAACTGAAATTACAGTTTGGTTACTTTCCTTCATTAAATCTTATAATCATGTTGACTCTGTTTCATTTCTATGTGAAGTACATTTGGGTAATCTCAAAATGTATGAGACTGAAGGATAAGGTGACCAGATTTTCAGATTGGTAAAGAGGGACACCATTGACCGCGCGGGGGGGGGGGGGGGCTTGATTAAAAAAATTATATTTTGTCAAAAGGTCACCCCAGGACACTGAAACCAGCATAAATACGAATCTGTTGCAAAACAAAATTTGGATCACGTGACCATGAGGATGCTGCAACGGTCGCTAAGTGTGAAAAATGGTCACAACAGTCGCTAAGTGTGAAAAATGGTCATCAGTCACTTTTTTCAATGCCATTGTAACTTTGGTCACTAAATGTTTTCCCCCTCCTCAAGACACCTCACTTCTTCCTTCCTTCCTCTTGCTTATCTACCTTCACCTTATCCGTCTTCTGCTCTTTCCCTCTCTTCCTTCCTTTCTCCTTCCATCCTCTCTTCTTTCCTCACTCACTCCCTTCCTCCTTTTCTCTTCCTTCCACCTTCCATTCTTTCAGCTTCATTTCTTTTGCCTATCTACCTTCTCTGTCTTTCTGCTCTTTCCATTTCTCTCTTCCTCTTCGCTTCTGTTCTTTCCTCCTTCCATCCTTTCACCTTCCCTCCTTCCTATTTCTTCCTTCTTCCTTCCTTCTGCCTATCTACCTTCACCTTTTCTGTCTTTCTGCTCTTTCCCTGTCTTCTCCCTTCCTCCCTCCCTCCCTTCTTTCCTTTCTAGTTCCATCTTTTCTTCTTTCCTCTCTCCCTCCCTTTTTCTTCCTTCCTTCCTTCCTCCTTCCTCTTGCCTATCAACTTCATCCTCTTTGTCTTTCTGCTCTTTCCCTCTCTTCCCTCTCTACCCCTTTTCTTCCTACCTCCTTCCCTCTTTTCTCCCTCCCTTCTTCTTTTTCTTCCATTCTTCTTCCATCTTCCTCCTTCTCCTTCCATTCTTTCTCCTTCCATCCATCTTTTCTCCTTCCATCTTCTCCCCCTCCCTTCTTCTTTTCCTTCCCCCCTCCATCCTTCCTTCCTCTCCTTTCCACTCCTGGCAACTGCAATTGGAACTGCAGACAGGGAAGAAGAAGAGGAGGAAGCGGCGGCAAAATCGTAGTGATCGAAGGGTTTGATGGCTGGCACAATGAAGGTATTGTATTGTATTGTATTGTATTGTATTGTATTGTATTGTATTGTATTGTATTGTATTGTATTGTATTATTTGTATGCCGCCCTTCTCTGGGAGGACTCAGGGCGGCGAACAATTCAAGGGGGAAAAAATGGGGAACATAAAAAGACAAAATACAAATAATAAAAGTAGACAACAGTTGCACAACCATACATGTCGAGAGGGGAGGGAACTCATCACCCCCAGGCCTGCCAGCAAAGCCAGGTTTTGACGGCTTTTCGGAAGGCCTGGAGAGAGGTGAGGGTCCGAATCCCTGTGGGGAGTTCATTCCAGAGGGCCGGAGCTGCCACAGAGAAGGCCCTCCCCCGGGTAATAGCCAGGTGGCATTGACTGGTAGATGGCACCCGGAGGAGGCCAACCCTGTGAGATCTAATGGGTCTGTGGGAGGTAATTGGCAGCAGGCGGTCTCTCAAGTACCCAGATCCAATACCATGAAGGGCTTTATAAGTTACGACTAGCACCTTGAAGCGTATCCGGAGACTGATCAGTAACCAGTGCAGCTCGCAGAGAATAGGTCTTCTTCTTCTCCTTGACCTCCGCAGCATCCCCCATTTTCCTCCCCTTCCCCCCCCCACCCGCAGAGCCTCTTCTCCTCCCCTCCCTCCTCTCCCCCTACAAGGGATCTACATGGCTCTCCGGCCGGAGGGAGCTGCGCAGGGGGGAAACGGACATCTGTCAAAACCCTGAATCCCGTCTCGGCCTCGGTGTCGCTGTGGCAGAAGCAGCGAGCGCGGCGGCGATGTTTCACTGGGAGCGACTGCTCTTCCCCACTGCATAGGGATGTGGGGAAAGGGCTCGGGCGCCCCCTTTTCTCTCCCCCCTTCTTTCCTTCTCTCTCCTCGGGCGCTTTGTCTCGGTGCCCCAACACCGGGCGTGGAATAGCGCGAAATAAGGGCCACTTCGGAAGGTTCCTCCGGTGGATCATCTTCCCCGCGCTGCCCTCACTCTGGGAAGGTGCTGCCCCCAGAGCCCAAGGGTGAGCGGGCTGGCGAGCGGGCACCTTTCTCGCACACATGACGGGCGCAACCTGGGAGACACAGGGAAACTCTGCAGGGCACAAAGGAACCAGCGCGGCAGCGGCGGTGCTGGGAAGGTGCTGCCCCCGGAGCCCAAGGGTGGGTGGGCTGGCAAGCGGGCGCCTTTCTCGCACACAGGGAGCCAAATGCTTTTGAGAGGGGACGGGCATGACCTGGGAGACACAGGGAAACTCCGCAAAGGGGGAGAAGGAGAGGAGGGCCGTCTCCTCCCCCCAGCTGCCCTACTGTGGAGGGACAAAGGCTAGTGGAGGAGGCAGGGTGGGGGGGAAGCCAGACCGCGGCCTCCCTAGGGAAGGCCTTCGCAAGGGAAGTCCTTCCCTTGCTAAAGGCTGCCGCTGCCCACCCGAAGCGGCGAAGCCTCCCGATTCCCACCGGTACCGTTACTCACCAGTTAAGCAGCAAGCAAACGGCAAAGACTAAATGAAATGGAGACTCGCGCAGCATGCTAAGTTAAGTGGACTCCAGCCAATCAGTGAGCTGGCTGGGATGGAAAAGTTTTCCATCCCAGCCAGCTCACTGATTGGCTGGAGTCCAGGCCAATCAGTAAGCGGCAGGTTGTGCTGGCTTAGATTTTTAGTGTAGAACAGAATGAGCGAGCGAGCTAGCAGCTGATGGGCGGGGGAGCAAGCGAGGTGCGAGTGCCAAAATAAAGCGGGGTTTTTTGAGAACGGCCAGGGACGCGGGAAAAATTATGGGAAGGCGTGCTTGTCCCGCCAGATGTGGGACGTCTGGTCACCTTACTGAAGGAGAATCCTTTACACTTCAAAACACTTGTAGTATGTGCTATTCGTTGTACACCGAGACACTGATAAATTCCCACAGTGAATCTCAGGTGCACTAATGTTATCTTGAACTGTCTTCTGGCTTGTCGATCTTCTGTTTCCAGATGGTATCAGTCATTCAAAATAGCAAAGCCTTGCTTAGAGCGACTTACACTCTGTTCTGGTAATAGGTGCTTTATCTTTCTTGGGATTATTTGAACACTGCTCCTGTGGATTTTCACAAAAGAAGCATCTTTGATTACCTGACCATTTTATCTTTCATCTGCATCATATTGGAGACTGAATTGCCAGCTGCCGGTAATTCTTTCAGAACAGATACTGTTCCTTCTGCTTTCTTGGGGAATAGTAAGCAAGCATTTTGTTGAATCTGAAAAGATAGAACATGCACACACAGAGAAAAAGTTATACAGCTAACATAAGTGAAGGGCTTGTAATTCTATAAAACCAATTATGCTTGTTACAGAATAGAGTTGGAAAGGAACTTGGGGGTCTTCTAGTGAACCCCAAGTTTAAGCAGGAGACCCTACATCATTTCAGGCAACTTTATAAAGAGTTTTTGTGACTGAAAAAAAAATGGCTGATCATTGCCACATTGCATAAACCCAAGTAAAAGTCAGAAAAATGCAAGAGAAAGTTAAAGTAGTATTGTTTCATGCCTTCAGTGGAAAAAAGAACCACCAGGGCCACCAATATGCATCTTGGAAAACTCTTTTTACTCTATTAAAATGGAAACTTTATGCATGAATGGGCAAGCATTATTTTAAGTATCAGGAGAACAAAAAGAATCAGAAATGCTGATTTTCACATTATTTATTTAAGGAGAAAAGCCACTATGAAAATTTGTAATCCTCTGAATATTAGAATAAAAAACATATTGTAGATCCTTTCTTAAGTTCAGAGATTTAACAACCCTCACTGAGGCTAAAAACCTGATTCTACTATATAAAAGATAGCATAGTGTTATCTACTATGTGCTGTGAATTATATATGAAAATGTAGATTTGCTTATATTCCCATTATACTCAGTGAGTCAGAAAATAAGATCAGTGGATGGGAAAGATGAAAAGATTTACCATCCATTAAAGCACACCTAAATTTTATTGGTTTATATTCCCATAATTCTGAACCAGCACAATATTTTTCCCTCCCCTTGGCTTACACATAAATATGAAAAAACGTTATTACAACAGAGATAGTCAGTATTAAAATAAGATAATATACAAATATAGAAACACACAAATGCCAAACACAAGCCCTGTTGGAGTTCATAAGTGAATAGTCCATGTAGATAACTCCTAGATTCCATCAAAGCTATTCAAATGATAGTTTTCCAGCACACATGCATGCATTTGGTGCAAATGGTTGTTGGGGAAAATATGGTGTTTGTATGTTAATTACATGAAGTGTTTTATATGTCTATCTCTATATCTATCTATCTATCTATCTATCTATCTATCTATCTATCTATCTATCTATCTATCATCTATCTATCTATCTATCTATCTATCTATCTATCTATCTATCTATCTATCTATCTAGCTAGCTAGCTAGCTAGCTAGCTTGCTTGCTTGCTTGCTTGCTTGCTTGCTTGCTTGCTTCTCTATTTTTCATTTTGTTGCACTTGTCTTCTCTCTTTACCTTTACTCTTTCCCCCCACTTTTCTTGATTGTTACTTTCTGTTAGTTTTTATCTTTTCATTTTAAAATTTAAGAAAGCTATTTAAAGCAAAGAAAAATAATAATAATAATGTTGAAATATGTTTATAAGAGTCAGCATTCACTCACATCATTCCTTTAATTTTTAACATTTCATTTCTTCCCCTTTGCTCTCTGACTTTTTTATATCTCTTAAACATCATTGGTAATTTTGCCAACCATTAGTTTTGCCTCTTAGATACTGTACTTCGACAAAAGGTTTGTCAATATTCATTAAATGAATTCACTATTCATTTATAAAATCTGACTGAAAGTAAAAGGACGATATACTGGTGATATACTGAGCTACATATGCCAGTGTTATGATATGACTTGCTGTCATTGTTTTTCTGGGTGGCTGGGGCTAAAATATTGGGCTTTACAGTACTTCAATATTTTGGAGGTCTGGCAGGTGAGACATAGGTATAAGAAACAAAAGACTGATGGAAACCTTAGAGATATTTTACCCATCATTTTACCCTTGACCATTCCCTATGGCCAATAAACTATGTGCTTTTGGAAAGTGATCCTTGATAAATCATGTAAAAGTAGAGTGGCTTTTTAAGATATTTTATCCCAATTTGGATAATAAGAAAGAGTAAAAAACATGAATAAGCCATTGCTTAATAAAGCATGTAAAATACAAGATATCCTTTTTCATAGAATCTATCAGAATTATGAAAAAGGTTGGTTGCAGAGTAATCCAGATATTTAGACAAATTTGGCATTTTTATCCACCTAGCAAGTCCTTTCCAAGAACCTAGGATAGGCAGTTGTTGTTTGATGATATAAAGATATTGTTGCCAAATGTAAAACACCTTTTGCAATTGACTGGTGTTGATTTTATCAACGCCAATGATATTCAAGTGATGCTCCAGATGTTTTGGGATTGCACGAGGTACATATTAGTATGGTAATATATTTGCTTTCTTTTGCCACAGTCATTCTACTGTTATTTGCAGGTATTTCTACTTTGTGTAAATTGAAGTATTATTGTGATTCATTGTATAGCCAGCCAGATATTTATACTGGATTTGGAATTTTTATTCACTTATTGAGTCTTTCCCAAGCACCTGGGATAGGCTATTGTTGTTACATTGCTCTTATTATTATTTTGTCCATTTTCCATTAAGCATTCAGAGCAAACAAATATAGATGTTACAGTATATTATTTCATGCTCTCATGTATGGGAATTGTCATGACTTTCACCATCCACCGTATCCTTTTGAAGAGGAGGGCATTTACAGTGCATAATCTCCTTAGATGACTTCCCTATAAATGTAAATGTGCATTTGAATATCACAATATGGTGTAATATATTACATTAAGACATTATAAAATGAAATAGAATAACATTCATGACTAAAGAACCCCAATTAGGATGAAAATGATCACTTTCTGCTTTCTACTGAACCGTGCAACTGAAAATACCATGAAGGATGTACACTGTATAAAAACAGCCGATATAACTGCTTCTTAGGATACAGTTGCAGATAAACACTAGCACTGAATTTGGGGGGATTTGCTTCTGTGGCATCATATATAGGAGTATATTCTCTTTTGAAATCTAGTTGAATTCCTTCCTTTGCAGACTCTTGGATACTGCTTTGTGTTGAAGTTCAAAGGAACAGATGAGGCATGAGGTGGCTGAGATAAGCGAACAGCTATTTATTGTGTAATAGCAACAGTTAATTATATACAGAGAGAGTTCAGCACCTCGCCCTGCTTGACAGCTATTTATACGGGAGCTGTCAAGCAGGGCGACCAATAGGAGTGCCTCTGGCAGCTCGCGGTCAGCCAGCCGTGTCTTAGCCAATCAGGTGTGGCTAAGCTGTTGCCAGCTGTTGACTTTAGGACTGGTCGCAAGTCGAGGACTTAGCACTCCTTCCCCCCTAGCGAGGGTGCATGAGTGAAGGTTGCGCATGCGTAATCGCTTAAGTAGATGGGCCAGCATCGGACCCACCCAGAACACCTCAGTTGCAACAGCGTCATTGACGGGGTAAGAGGTCTCCCTGAAGGGAGTGTAGCTCCAGGCAACATCATCCTGGCCTACCCCTGAAGGCGGATCCTGAAGAAAAGGTAGGACTGGGCGAGGGGGTGCATCAGATGGAGGCGAACCAGATTGTGGCTGCTGAAAGGCAGTGGCAGGATAGGCGAAGCTTGATTGGGCAAAGGCCTCATGGTGGAGAAACCCAGGAGGAGTGTTGACGGATGGAGATGGAACTTGGTACGGCTGCCAGAAGGCGGTAGCAGGGTAAGGAAGGCCTCAAATGATGCCGCATTCGATGGAGGAATTGCGGGTCGTGGTGGAACTGGGGCCGGCTGCTGGCCAACAGCAGCCAGGCTCGACAGGCCAGATTGAGTGCAGGCCTCGGGTGGAAGGCGACACCTCAACTGATCCACATGGCGCCTCCACTCGGTGCCATCTGTGAGGGCGACCCTGTAAGAGCAGGTTACTGCAGTGATGGTGGCAGGCACCCACTTTGAATCCCCAGTAAAATTCTGAGCCCAGACAAGGTCCCCTTCCCAAAAAGTGCTGGGAGGAGCCCCCAGGTTGCTAGGCTGTTGCCCTGAGTAGAGTGGGTGCAGTCTGTCCAGGGTGGTTCGCAGACACCATCCCATCAGCAGTTCAGCAGGACTTTTATTTTATTTATTGGGCAAGGGGTGGAATGCTGACCTAGGAGGTAAGCAGCCACCCTTGCTGACCAGTTGCCCCGATCCATCCTATCCAATGCCTCTTTGGCCGAGCAGACAGCTCGTTCCGCCCGGCCATTGCAAACAGGATGGTAAGGGGGATAGGTGCGTGGCAGATCCCCTGCATGGCCAGGAACTCCTGGAAGGCTGTAGACGCAAACTGCAGCCCATTGTTGGATACAACAATGTCCGGCAGCCCATGAGTTCCGAAAAGGCACCACAAGGCCACCACAAGGCCCGCAAAGTGCTTTCCGTGGTAGTGGAAGACATGGGAATAAGTGTCAGATCCTCTCCATTAGATAATTAGGAAAGAAGACCACGAGACTCCATGAGTAGAAATCAAGTGTACTTTTACTAATTATAAATGATTAAAGGGATAGCGAAGCGAAGTCTGATTATTTAGGCGCGAAAGCGATTGATATATAGAATAGCCCATTCCCCACCCCTTGGCATCACAGTTACAGTCCAATCATAATTCTCCCAAGTGTCAGGTGTGAGATAACTTCAACAGGCATCACGAAGATGGAATGTCGGTGCCGTTAGTCCTGGCGGGAATCTCCTATGCATGCGTAGTCCGACAGGCAGCTGAGCTCCAGAACCTTCCTCCAGCACAATGAGTAACCCCTCCCAAATACCATGCTCTCCCTCCCTGTTTCATGGCAGCCGAAGCAACAGCAAAGCAGAGGCTGACATCCAGCCGTCCTCTGGAAAAAGGCGTTCAGGCCTGGAAAACCCATGTACTTAGGCCCCAATTTCTTAGACTTTTGTGTAGTTTGAAGGAATTTCATGGACAAATAAACCTGGTCACCCACTCTGTACTGGTAAGGTTGCGCACACTTCTTATCAGCCTGTTTCTTATGAGCACGATGCGCAGCATCCAAAGTACTAAGAGCCAAAGGCCAAACATGGCTCAATTGCTCGCTCTATTCAGAGACGGAAGAAACTTATGGCTGCTCAAGTGGAAGTTCAGGAATAGGAAAAAAGTCCTGACCAAAAATGACACAAAAAGGAGTGAACCCAGTGCTGCTATGGACAGAATTATTATAGGCCACTTCAGCGTGCGGCAACAAGTCTACCCAATCATCTTGCTGATAATTGATGAAACAACGTAAATATTGTTCCAGAACAGAATTAGTCCTCTCGCAAGCCCCATTAGTCTGAGGGTGGTGGGAGGAGCTTAGACCCTGGGCGGAGCCAATGCGCTTAAGAAATTCCTTCCAGAAAACAGAAGTGAACTGGACACCTCTATCAGAAATGATGCGATCAGGCACCCCATGCAAATGGTAAATGTGAGAAATGAAGAGCTTAGCCAGTGCCTTTGCAGAAGGAATCTTGTGGCACGGAATAAAATGAACTTGTTTTGAAAATAAGTCAGTAACCACCCATATGACGGTGTGGCCCTGGCTCTCGGGAAGTTCGACAATAAAGTCCATAGAAATTTCCTTCCAAGGGCGACAGGGCGGGCTACAGATTGGAGTAGGCCTTGCGGTTTCCCGGGTGGACGTTTAGAGGCTGCAAAGACTGGACAACTGGCAACATAAAGTTCAATGTCTTTTTTCAAAGAGGGCCACCAAAACTGCCTCTTCACCAAATGCAGCATCTTCACAAATCCAAAGTGACCCGCCAACTTGGAATCGTGAGCCCGTTGGAGAACAATGAGACGAAGAGAGGCGGGGACGTAAAGCTTAGCCCCAATCGTCCCTCATTGTGCATTCACCCTGATGCTGCTGGAACCAGTCATCCTGGGGAAGGGCCCGTTTGAGGTCAGAAAGGAAATCTTGAGGCACTTCTACTTTCGAGTGCGCCTGCTGCCGAATGACAACCGGAGCAGCAAGGCTGGATGCGGGAACTACGGGCTGAACAATACTCAGCTTAGAGCAGTTGTACTGAGGGAGTCTGGACAAAGCGTCAGCCATGAAGTTCTTCCCTCCTGGGATGTACTTGAGTGTGAAATTGAAACGATTGAAATGCTGAGCCCAGTGCATCTGCTTAGGGGAGAGGCGTCTTGGAGTCCTCAAAGCCTCTACGTTTTTATGGTCAGTCCACACCTCAAACGGGTGCTTAGCGCCCTCTAGAAAGTGGTGCCACGTGGCCAAGGCCCAGCGTACTGCAAATGCTTCTTTCTCCCAGATTGCCCAACGCCTTTCTGTGTCCGTGAGCTTACGGGAGGTGTAAGCACATGGTTGCAAATTACCTTGGTCGTTGGCTTGAAGCAAGACAGCCCCAACAGCCACGTCGCTGGCATCAGCTTGGACGACGAAAGGCTTGTCCATGTCCGGATGCTTCAGAACTGGTTCCGCCGCAAAGAGACGTTTCAACTTCTCAAAAGCAGCCTGACACTCCATGGTCCAATCCAGCGGCTTGCTAGGCTTAGGTTTAGGCCCACCTTTGGACTTCAACAAGTTAGTGATGGGAAGCACAATTTTGGCAAAAGAAGGGATGAACTGACGATAGAAATTGGCAAAACCCAAAAATTTCTGCAATTGTCTGCGTGTACGGGGCGCCTCCCACTCAGTGACTGCCTTCACCTTAGCGGGGTCCATCTCAATACCAGCGGGGGAGATACGATACCCCAGGTAGTCAATCTTCTCCTGGTGAAATTCACACTTGGACAACTTGGCATACAGTTCAGCGGCCCGGAGCTTTTTCAGGACAGTGCGGACCAACGTGACGTTTTCGTCATAAGTCTGAGTGTAAATAAGGATATCGTCCAAATATACGATAATGCCTTTGTAAAGATGGTCATGCAAGATGTCATTAATTAATTGCATGAAAACTGCAGGCGCCCCCTGCAGGCCAAAGGGCATCACCCGGAACTGGAAACAACCGAGGGGGCAGTTGAAAGCAGTCTTCCACTCATCCCCCTCCTTTATGCGGACTCTATAGTACGATTCTCTGAGGTCCAATTTAGTGAAAATGCGGCCCTTTCCCAATTGTGCCAACATGTCCTTCATCAACGGTAACAGGTACAGGTTTTGAGCAGAGATACAGTTCAGGTTTTTGAAATTAACACATAATCTCAGGGAGCCATCTTTCTTTTCTCTGAACAATACGGGTGCAGCTACCTTGGGTCGTGCTGGCTCGATGAAACCCCTTTCCAAGTTTTTATCAATGAATTTTCTCATTTCCTCCATCTCTCTAGGGGACATTGAATATATTTGGGGCTTTGGAAGCTTAACCCTGGGCAATATATCGATGGAGCAATCAGTAGGTCTGTGGGGCGGAAGCTTATCTGAAGATTTTTCACTAAAAGCTCCTTTCAGGTCCCAATACTCTTTTGGAATCTTTTCTTCCCCCTGAATTCTCTCCTGGCCCCTGGCGGCCAATGCAGGGCTGGAGGCAGCAGGCTCTGGGGAATCGCCCTCCCCATCTGGAGCTGTGCTGGTGCGAATGCGCAGCCATCCCTCCCTCCAATTAATGCGAGGGTTCCATTTACGAAGCCAGGGGAGGCCCAAAATCAGGGGTCTGTCCATTCCAGGAGCCACAATAAAAGAGATCAATTCTACGTGGGTGCCCATTTTCATCTCTAGGGGTTTAGTATAGAAATGGGCTGGGCCACCCCCTGCAATGGACCCATCGATTTGGCAAAACACAATAGGGGTTTTCAAAGTTCTTAATTTCAGGCCTAGTTTTTCCACCATTGCAGGGTTGATCATACATCTCGAACAGCCTGAGTCAAGGAGGGCAGGAAGCTGTTCTGTACTCTTAATTCTATTGGGATCAACATGGGGCCTTTATTTGAACTCACCCAGCGAGGCGAGGTGTCATCATCCGAGTCATCAGAGGAGCTGGCGGTGACGTCAGCTTCTTCCTCCATCTCCTGTCTGAAGTGCGGGGGTGTGTGTGATATCAGCAGCGAAGGCAGCCTCTTTCTTCTTCTTCTCTGGGGCCCTGCTCGTCTTCCCTTCCCTCTTGGCAGGGAGAGGGGCGGTTGTAGGAAGTTTAGCGCGGCACTCTATGGTGCGGTGGCCGCCCCTCCCGCAACGGAAGCATGTGAGCGGTTTGCCCTTGCCGGTGGAGCTTCCCTTTCCCTCACTCCTGATTCGGAAAGGGGTTTTTTGAGCTGCGGGGGGCTATCTTCCTGCTGTCTCCCCTCTCGCACGTTGAAGTCTAATCAAATCGAGCTCAACGTCTGCTGCATTTTCATACCAAGATGTAACGCGCTTGGGAAGGTGTCTGTTAACACATTGTTGGTAAATGTCCTCATTTAATCCTAATGCAAACTGGTCCAAAAGGGCATCCTGAGACCAGCCTCTCATATAACAAGCAAGCTGTTGAAACTCCTGAATATATTGAGTGACCGGTCTATCTCCCTGCCTGAGGGCCATAAATTTCATCTTCCCATGTTTCTCAATTAGAGGGTCATCAAATCGTCTTTTAAACGCAGTCATAAAAGCATCAAAATTCCTCAGGAGGGGGGAATTGCTTTGGTGCAAGCTGATCATCCATTCGGCCGCCTCTTCCTCCAAAGCAAGTAACACCATTCGCACTTTCATTTCATCTGTTTCTAAATCGGGCCCATAAATTTCCATATAGTTATAAATTTGTATAACAAAGAGACCCAGTTTCTTGGAATTCCCGTCATATTTTACAGGTAAGTGAGGGACTTTTGCCATTCTGCGTCTTCTGGGGGGGCCCCCTGCTCTGGCAGGCGCCCTGGCTGGGGGGGGAGAAGCTGTTTCTGGGTTAGTTTGCTCCCATCCTCCCTCGGCCTCTTCACCCTCCCTAAATTTTTGCATAGAGTACCTTTGTTCAAAGTCTTCCGTTTGGTCTCTTTCTCGGGGTTTCCGTTCGGGCAAGGTTTCTTCCAATTTGGCTGGCTTCACCCTTTGTTTTCTCCTAGTAACTCCAGCATCCCAACTTTCGCTGTCCTCTTTTTGCCCCACACTTAGGGACCATCGAGGGGGAATCGCAGGGTCCACTATTCCTAGACCAGCCATTCTCCCAGGTAATGATGGGTCTGCAGTTTCCCTTTCAATCTCTTCATCGCTTGCTCGCAAAGACATCTCCCTCGTTCCTTCTTGTAAGTACACCCCCCACGGAAGGTTGAAATCTCCTGGTGGGGTGTGAGTGAGACTTCGCTTACTGTCAGATCCTCTCCATTAGATAATTAGGAAAGAAGACCACGAGACTCCATGAGTAGAAATCAAGTGTACTTTTACTAATTATAAATGATTAAAGACATAGCGAAGCGAAGTCTGATTATTTAGGTGCGAAAGTGATTGATATATAGAATAGCCCATTCCCCACCCCTTGGCATCACAGTTACAGTCCAATCATAATTCTCCCAAGGGTCAGGTGTGAGATAACTTCAACAGGCATCATGAAGATGGAATGTCGGTGCTGTTAGTCCTGGCGGGAATCTCCTACGCATGCGTAGTCCGACAGGCAGCTGAGCTCCAGAACCTTCCTCCAGCACAATGAGTAACCCCTCCCAAATACCATGCTCTCCCTCCCCGTTTCATGGCAGCCGAAGCAACAGCAAAGCAGAGGCTGACAATAAGTTCCACCCAGTGGGAGTAAGCATCCACGACCACCAGGAACATCTGCCCATGGAATGGACCTGCAAAGTCTAAGTGGAGCTTCAACCACGGTCCCCTAGGAACCTCCCAGTCCTGGGGCAGTACTGCGGGCGGGGCTTGGTGGGACAACTGGCACAGGGCTGCTATTTCCTCATCCATGTGGGGCCAACAGACATAGCTGTGGGCTAACGCCTTCATGCAAGCTATGCCCGGGTGGTCCCCATGGAGGTGGTCAAGCACCTAGCAGTGGAGGGGGGGAATGATGACTCTATCCCCCAAAAGCAAACACCCGCTGTGGATGGACAGCTCCAACTGGCAGTTTTAAAGGGGCGGAACTCCTTGGAGACCCTGCCCATAGGCCAGCCCCTCAAGACCCACGAGAAGACTTGGGAAAGGACAGGGTCAGCCACTTTGCTTTATTTTGTTATCGACATCTGTAAGTGAAATATCAAAGCCAGCAGTGAGGGTGTTGAATTTTTGAACTTATGGCTTTCAAGAGAGCACATAGAGAGAAATACAGAGATGAAATTCTGAAATATTATTCTAAGAAATTGCATTGCAACAGTTGCAATTCATTCCTTTTCATGTATGCATTGAAACAAGAGAAAGAATCAAAGGAAGACATAAAGCAGAATCAAGTTAATTAATGGTAAATGAAACATAATAAAATAACTGGCATTATTTCTTACGGTATGCCTACACTACAGCACAGTTAATGAGCATTGTTACTATATTTTACCTATCAACATTCAACAATGTGATTTATTTCTGGCTTTTATTATCCTTGATAGCCTTATTCTATATTACACTAATTCTTTTACTGACCTTTCATTAAAACTCTTTAGAGCTGCTATCAAATTAATTTGCAGACAATCCACAGTTGAATTCTGATTTTATTGGACTGTCTATTACATGTTGTACAATCTATGTAGACATTAGAGAAGACATTTGACCACCTTTGATATAAAAAACATTATCAAACAATTTGTTTGCCATATCCCGTCTATTCATATGTATGTAGTGCTGAGGATTAGGGTGGAACTGAATATTATTAAGAATAATATGGTTGTTATACCAAATTTCATTTTTTGAATCTTGATACCAAGAGCAATAGCACTTAGGCTTATGTACCACTTCACAGTGCTTTACAGCTCTCTCTAAGTGGTTTACAGAGTCAGTGTATTGTCCCCAACAATTTGGGTCCTCATTTTACCAACCTTGGAAGGATGGAAGGCTGAATCAACCTTGAGCCAGTAAGGATGAAACCCCTGGCAGCCATCAGAATTAGCCTGCAATACTGTGCCACCATGGTTCCTTATTTAATTGCAAATTGAATATAAAAATTATAGGAACTTTTATATTACTATCTCAGCAATTGATGAAAAGCAGAAACCAAGTTAAAAAAATACATAAAAATATCCTGGTGATTTGGGGATTTTTTTGTTCTGAATAAAATATCAGTGCATATTTAACATATATATCGCTATTTCTCAATTATCCTATTATTCATAATAATAGCCAATTGTTCTGAAACACACTCACAAAAACCAAAATGGCGGCAGCCCAGGGGTGGTGAGGGAACCAGTTCGGGGTCATGGCAGGCCTGAGTCGCTGCTGGTTCTTGCACCCAGGCCTGAATTCCACTACTGGTTCAGCCGAATTGGACTGAATTGGGAGCAACCCACCTCTGAATCGCCTCTGAATAGATTCATTTTATCTTGCGTTTATTTTTCATTTTATCACTCAGTGGGTGGAAATCACTACTCAAAGGAGACATGGAAGTGTATAATGCTACCTTATTGTAAAGACATTCAACTCTCAGTCTCCTGAAACTACTTATGAAGCCTCTCAAAAACATCTACAAAAACTATTGTCAACCTTTTTAACTACAATCCTTTAACTTCAAGTTCTTGTCTTTTAACCTTGAATTCTGCATTTATATATTTTGACTCATGACGTCTATTTTAAAACCATGCTTCCTTTTTATTAGATAATCAGATTACCTGGAACCTCCACAGGTTGGATACAAGAGGTAAATTAAAAGCAACTGCATTTCCTAGCCTGTTGCTCCTATGTGCTGAATATTATTATAATACTAGACAACCATTTTTTTCAAATGTTTTGCTTCCTGAAAAACTTTTAGTGATTATGATAGGTCCCTTCAAACTAAACACAAATATACTGTCATTTCAGAATTGTAGGAATCTTGAAAAATATGAAATGAACATTTAATGACTATTATGTATTTAATCACATAATGTTGAGCAGAGAGATCTGAAGAATGACAACATTCAAGATACATCTACTCATCAACATAGATCTAGCATATTTGAACTTCTTTAGAGCTTATAATATTAAAGTCTCCATGTTTTAGCCTTTTAAATGTTTTTTAACTATTAAGTATAAATATTAATGTCCAAGTATCTGTAATTCCCAATGTGTCATACAAATTATTTCTTAAGCAACATCACTACAATTTTCCAATCCTATTGTCTCTCGTGTCATCTTTAAAGTTCTCCTCTTGTTTAATGTATGCTTGTACAGGAACCTCAGTTCAGTACTTTAATATAAAATTGAAAGTCTAGGAAGAAATGTCTTCAGGGTTTACTTTTAGTCTCTCATGGAATATAAAGGAGTCCTAATAATAAGCAGATGCTGACCTTGTGTGTCTGCTTCAGGAGATAAGCTTTCATGAACTTTCCCACAAAAAAGAAGTATACTTCCCAAAGTACATTCTGCAACCAGGTTTAAGAGTTCTGCTAGCATTAGAAGTATAAATGGATTATCCTCCTTAGTCAAATCTACTTGAATACTGCTGTAAAATATTAAATTGGCAAATCCCTCCCCCTTTGCAAATCCTATCCCAAAGTTAACAGGTTTTTTTTTCTTTAATAGTAGAAACTTGTATTTTTAAATTGATCTCACAAGACTTTTACATAATAAATGATAAAGAATTGGAAATGTTAATGTGTATTATAAGTAAGTAAGATAGACTTATATCCACAATGTAGTTATACAAGGAATGATTTGGTTTAGACTGTGTCATAATACCTACACAATGTTGCAGAGCACTTTCTTTCTAATTGTGATTTTTTTAAATTAAATATATTTATATGCCTCCCAATCCCGAAGGACTCCAGGCGGCTTACAAAAAATAAGAGAAAAAAAACACATAACAAGAAAAGAAACAGTTTAAAAACAGCAACACCCTCATACATTCATTCTAATCGGGGCTGGACCTCAACAGTGAGGTCAACAGCCCCAGGTCTGCCGGAACAGCCAAGTTTTTACAGCTTTCTTGAAGGCCATGAGAGTCGGTATGGTCCGGATCTCCGGGGGTAGCTGGTTCCAGAGAGTTGGAGCAGCCACAGAGAAGGCTCTCCTCCGAGGACCAGCCAGCCAACACTGTCTGACTGACGGCATCTGAAGGAGGCCCAATCTGTGGGATCTTACTGGTCGCTGGGAGGTATGTGGCAGCAGGCGGTCTCGAAGGTACTCTAGCCCTAAGCCATGAGGGCTTTAAAGATGATAACCAACACCTTGAATTGTGTCCGGAGACCAATTGGTAGCCAGTGCAGCTCACGGAGGACCGGTGTAACGTGGGTGTACCTTGGCACACCCAATATCGCTCGCGCGGCTGCATTCTGAACTAACTGCAGTCTCCGAACACTTTTCAAGGGTAGCCCCATGTAGAGCATGTTGCAATAATCCAGCCTCGAGGTCACAAGGGTGTGAGTGACCGTTTGAAGTGCCTCCCGATCCAAATAGGGCCGCAATTGGTGCACCAGATGAACTTGGGCAAAAGCCCCCCTGGTCACAGCCGACAGATGATGTTCCAGTTTCAACTGCTATTCCAGGAGGACTCCCAAATTGCGAGCCCTCTCTGAGGGGCGTAAATTTTCAACCCCCAGGGTTAAGGATGGACTGTCCAAGCAGTTCTTCGGGGGCAACATCCAAAGCCACTCAGTCTTATCTGGATTGAGCACAAGTTTGTTCACCCCCATCCAGATCCTAACAGCCTCCAGGCATCGGCACATCACGTCCACCACTACACTGAGCTGGCATGGGGCAGAAAGATACAATTGAGTATCATCCTCATATTGGTGGTACTTTACCCCATGCTGCTGCATGATCTCACCCAGTGGCTTCATGTAGATGTTAAATAGGAGGGGGGACAAGACCGAACCCTGTGGCAAACCACATTTGAGGAGTCTAGGGGTCGACCTTTGCCCCCCAACCAACACCGACTGTGACCTGTCAGAGAGATAAGAGGAGAACCACTGTAAAACGGTGCCTCTCACTCCCACCTCCTCCAGGTGTCACAGAAGGATACCATGGTTGATGGTATCGAAGGCCGCTGAGAGGTCAAGAAGCACCAGGATAGAGGAATATCCTCTATCCCTGGCCCGCCAGAGATCATCGGTCAGGACGACCAAAGCGGTTTCCATGCTGTACCCAGGCCTGAAACCAGACTGAAAAGAGTCTAGATAATCCGTTTCATTCAAGGAGTCCATCGGAGTTCTCAACAACATTCCCTAAAAAAGGAAGGTTGGAGACAGGACAATAGTTTTTTAAAATAGCTGGGTCCAGGGAAGGCTTCTTGAGGAGGGGTCTTACCACTGCTTCCTTTAATGGTTGCGGGAAAAACCCCTCCTGCAAAGATGCATTGGTAATCGTCTGGAGCCAGCCTTATGTCGCCTCTCTGCTGGTCGAAACCAACCAGGAGGGGCACGGGTCCAGTAAACAGGTAGAGGCACTCATCGCTTCCATGGCCTTGTTCACTTCCTCAGGGGTGACAATTTCAAACTCATCCCAAAAATTCTGATTAAGACTAGCCCTCGGCATCTCGGCTGGTACTGCCCAAGCGGAGTCCAGGTCTGTCCGAATCTGAGTGATTTTATCCGATAGAAACTGAACGAACTCCTCAGCTCTTCCCTGCAAGGGTTCCCCCACCTCCTCATCTTTCAGGAGGGAGCGTGTCATCCTAAACAGGATGGCTGGGTGAGATTCCGCGGACACAATAAGAGTGGAAAAATGCGTACATTTTGCCGCCTGTATTGCCACTAGATAAGTCCTAACAAAGGCTCTTAATCAGACTCAGAGTTACTAGCCCTCCAACGTCGCTCTAGGCATCTCTTTTGGTGCTTCATCTCCCAGAGTTCCTCGGTAAACCAAGGTGCCCTCCTGGATCCACTGCCATGGAGAGGCTTCAAAGGCACAATCAGATCCAATGCTCCAGCCGCCACAATGTTCCAGGCAGCGACCAAAGACTCGGCCGGATTGCTGACAAGGGAGTCAGGTATCTCTCCAAGCTCCCTCTGAAATCCCTCCAGGTCCATCAGGCGCCTGGGGCAGAACCACTTAATCAGCTCCACCTCCCTGCAATGGGGGAGTAGCGTCCTGAAGTCAAGCCTCAGCAAGGAGTGATCTGACCATGACAAGGGCAAGGTCTCTATTCCCCTTAACTCAAGATCACATTTCCACTGCCCCAAGAGAAATACAAGGTCAAGCGTGTGTCCCGTTCTATGAGTCGGACCCTGAACTACCTGGGTCAAGTCCATGGTTGTCATGGAAGCCATGAACTCCTGTGCCCCATCTGAGTGTTCACCAAGAGACGGCAGATTAAAGTCCCACAGTACTATTAGTCTGGGGAACTCCACCGCCAACCTGGCTACTGCCTCTAGCAGCACAGGCAGGGCTGATGTGACGCAGCTGGGAGGCAGGTACGTCAATAGCAAGCCCAATTGAACCCTTAGGTCCAACTTCAAGAGGAGAGACTCACACCCCACAATCTCTGGGGCAGGGATCCTGCGAGGAACTAACGACCTTTGGACTATAACTGCTATTCCCCCACCCCTTAACTGGTGTCGTGGTTGATGGAGCACCTGAAACCCATCTGGACACATTTCTGAGAGGGGGACTCCTCCCTCTTGGCCCAGCCAGGTTTCAATTATACATGCCAGGTCTGCCTCCTCGTCTAATATTAAATCCTGGACGAGGGGGGCTTTGTTCACAACTGACCTGGCATTTAGCAACAACAACCTAAGACCAGGGCCTTGTACTCCTCTGACACCAGGTCCTCGAGTTGAGCCTGAGGGGCCAGAACAAGCAATTGCTGTGATGTAGCGAGTCCGTCTTCCCCAGTAATGGCTTGCCTTACAGCTCCCACCATATCTGCCCCTCCCAGTCATAACCGAAATGCTCCGACATCCCCCCATCCCCATAGACCCCCCCCCATGGCCCCCATTCTTCCCGGCAGGCCACGTGTTCCATTCACACCAGGACGAGAGGTGAGTCTGGGCCCCCATCCACTTCTGCTTCTGCATTCAGTGGAGGGGACTCCAGGTCGCACTCCCGGTCCTACCATATTCACCAATCAAATACTCTCTTCAGACACACAATAATTATTAAAATACAATACATTAAATTAAAAGTGGGCACATTTTCTCTCACATTCATACACTCATACACCCAGCAAACCAGCTAAAAATGCCGTTCCTAAATAGATGGCAATTAAAATAATTTAAGAACAGTAAAAAATTGAATGTCCCAAAAGGGAAAGAGGGGAGGAGGGGAGAGGAGGGGGGAGGGAGGGAGGAGGGAAGGGAGCTGAACTGAGATGGAGGCAGATCTGCAACCTGGGTTCCTGGCCAGTGCCCCCATTGTTATCAGCCAAGCCTGGCACTTGGGAGAAAGTAGCTTGAGAGGCAGCACTCACACTTCCGACCCTCCAAACAGAGAAGGAAGGGTGAGGTGTCTCAAGGGGGGCTTGAGTATACTTGAGATGCTGTTTGAGTATACTGTAAAAATACTGGATTTCAGTTATAGTGCTTAGATTCTAACAGTCATGTTACCTACTTTACTCTCACTATGGAAAATGGTAGTTAGAAGATGAAAAAATAATAGAATCAAGGAATATCCTATTCTAAAAGAGTCCCCTTCTAAAATTTCATGTTTAAATATTATAATATTACGTTGAGAAATACTGCAGGAGGCCATCGCGGCCGAACATGGGGCATGGGGGATTGCCTGCTGCCCCAAGGTCCATTTTTGCTAGCAGAAGTAGTTCAGGCCGGTCCTTTGTTGTTTCCAGGCCTGTCCCCTGGGCTGAATCTAAGCATCCCATAGGTCAGATCTAGACTGTGGGCCTTGAGTTTGACACCCCTGGAATAGGGAATCAAAATATATTCCAGCTTTTTTTATTGCTAGGTCTGAGCTTGTCGATTAGAAAGGTCAGCAGTTCAGCGGTTCGAATCCCTAGCGCCACATAACAGAGTGAGCTCCCATTACTTGTCCCAGCTTCTGCCAACCTAGCAGTCGAAAGCATGTAAAAGTGCAAGTGGAAAAAAATAGGAACCTTTGGTGGATAACAGCATTCCAAATGCCTTTGGCATTTAGTCATGCTGGCCACATGACCACAGAGACATCTTCGGACAGCGCTGGCTCTTCGGTTTTGAAACTGAGATGAGCACCGCTTCCTAGAGTCGGGAATGACTAGCACATATGTACGAAAGAAATATTTACCTTTACATTACATGGTATATCTCAAGATTATCACTTGGATATTCATTCACCTATTCTATTTCAGCAGCATCACATTCTTACTCAATCAGAAATGAATGTGTTCGAATTCCAGAACTCTGTCTTTTATCCCCTCACATTTGTCCAGTAAAAAACCAGGAAGATTGAGAAAGAAGCACCAGTGTTTCCTTCTCTCCTTCCCAGAAAGGGCCATAGCTTCCATTCCATAGATAAACTCTAAAAGGCTACACTTCTGTTTCTCTTAACCAAAGGACCATGTGTGCTGGATAAGAATGGACATTTCCAAAGACTTCAGTGCTATAGTTTATTTGATCAGAAGATGACAGGACATGAAAAATTATTCTGGTGTTTTTAGTGCTATAGTTATTCCATTTAGAGACCTTTGTGACCATAATCAATGCTGCTTATACTGTCAATTGACTATCTAGACAGTCCAGCAGAATTCTTGGGGAAAGTAATCTAAAGTAATCTCTTCAACCTTCTCTTTTGCCTCCAGGGAACAGTTCTGTATTCAAATTGATCCAACGAGGATCATTCTCATACTTTCATCATCCTTTTGAAAATAATGAAGCTTTGTAGTTTTCTTTTTTTTTTGATCTGCATTTTTATACCTCTGACCAATTTTTCCAACTGAAATAATTAGAATGTATTTTATATCAATTACAAGATCAATTCTCTGGAGTACCTAGATTATATATTAGTAAATCTCTTTTAATTGGAACAGATTATTTGCATTGCTGGACTTAGATTCACAGATACATTTGGGTCATTGTTAAAACTTCTTCAATAGATATAGATGTAGGAAATGGTTTAAAGTCTGAACTGTGCTCTGAATATATTTGATAACAAAGATGCTGTAGATTTCACAAATGCACTTTTTTCTAGCAGCTGCAATTTCATTTTTCTCAGTGAACTGATGAAACTAAAATATATAGTTTTGCCTCAATCAAAATGAGTTTGTTTAAATAATCAACTAAATAACAAAGGCAACACTGAATTTATTATCCATCCGGGCTTTGCTTATTTATACAATTTATATAGTGATCCATCTTTGAGAAATGACTCTGGACAGAATGAAAAGAATTAAAACAAATGCATTCCCCCAAAGGCTTTAAACATGCAAATAATCCAAATAATGTATAATTACAAATCCCCCCCCCCCGCAAAAAAATTAACCAACAAAGCTTGCTTACTTCCTTTTCCCAATGCTTAAGAGCACAGAGTATGTACAAAAGGGTAACACATCAGAGATATCTAGGGAAGGTATGATTACTGGGTTTAACAAGCTTGACAGACAGGACCTGGAACATATTCATCCTGTTGGTTCTGATGGGCTGAGCATAAACAATCAGAGAGAACCAATCCCACAAGCAGTCTAGTCTTGTACCATCTAGGGTTTTAACTAACCATATAGATTCTAATCACAATTATTCAATCAGTGGTAGGTTCCTACTGGTTCGGACCAGTTTGGCTGAACCAGTAGTAGCATGATGGCCTGGATTGCTGGAACTGGCAGTGACCCAGGCCTGCCATGCCTCCGAACCGGTTCTCTTGGTGGTGCCATAGGTGCCACCATCTTGTTTTTGGCTTCTGCACAAGCAGACAGCAATTTTTGTTTAATGCGCATGCACCCACAGTGTGCATCAAGCACAAACGCGGCACATCCCTGAGCGTACCGGCAATAGCAGCTGCCGGAACCCACTACTGCTTCCAATGGCTTTATCTCACTGTATTTTTAGTGATGAAGAAAATAAACTCATGATATTTTGAGAGGTTTTGCCTATTCCTCCTAAAAATGAGACCACTGAGGTTTAAGATAAAGGAATCTCGCCAAGTCTGAGATCTTCAAGGTTAAGGTGTATTTGTTTATACCTGGTAACAATGTCACCATATGAATGTTTTGAATTAAAGATGAGAAAGATCATTCTATTCTACACAGGTGACAACTGTACGTGGAAATATAAAGTTCTATAAAATATAATCCCAGAAAGTCCAGTTGCCTCTTGAAAAAGCATCTTTTGGACAAAGTTCTATGTGCTGACCACTCTACCATTATCCAATTCCTCTTTGTCAAATCTCTGATAAAACACTAAGGTGCAATTCAAGGTGTTGGCTATCACATATAAAGGTCTTTATGGCATAAGACCTACTTTTTTTAAGGGACTTTTCTTCAGTGGTTTCAACCTGATCAGGCAGAGAGGGAATACTTATTATCTGCCATTAATCATTAGTTTTAATATTTATCCATGTTGCTCAATTCTGCATCAGTTATTAAAGCATTTACCAAAAAGCTCTTTTCATTGGGCTTATTCTGTAAAATAACTGAATCTATTTCCATGGGTCATGATATTAATGAATGTAACTGAACACTAACCAATTGGAAAAGAATGATTTGAAAATATAAAAGCTAATCTCTCTTTCTCTCTTTTCTTTATTTAAGCTCTAAATGAAAATCTAGATCTTTGTTGTCTGCATGCAATCTGGATAAGGACACCTTATAAAAATCAAGTGATTTGATTGTAACAGATGAAATGCTAATCTTCAACATTTTAAGTATCATTGTGTTAGCATTCTTCCTACTATTCTTGTAGCTGCAAAGGTATTATAAAGAACAATCTATATTGGATGGTAGGCATTGATACCTTAAAGACACCACTGAGTAGTTAACAGAGTATTCTGGATTTAAAACTAAATTATTCATTATATCAAGACAATTTATGTCTTAATGACATTGCCTGGCAAGTCACCTAATTCCTGACCTACTGCTTAAATCAAAATAGTCTTATCTAATGAAATATTTAAATTGTGCAAGTATAAGTAAGACTAAAATCTGGAAATCAAAGAGTAGCTGACATAATGAAAACAACAGATGTTAATTTAGGTAACTCCCACATTTCAAAGGTAAGTTATGCTCTTTAAATATATAATTTTGTTTTAAGAACTGTGTCATAGAGAATTTCCTAATATGAATGAAATCATGTCATGGCAGATGTTAATTTAGGTTTTAGCAGTATTTATAGTGATTTCTAGAAAAAAATATTAAAAAGCTGGGGGCAAATATATTATTTTCAAAGGCATTATTATTATATACTGTGATGCTATTTGTGTGACTGATCCACAAATCTATTGTCTTAAATATATTGTACATCAGATTCAGAGGTGGGTTCCTACCAGTTCGCACCTATTCGGTAGAACCGGTTCGTCAAATCTACCGAACCGGTTAGAAGAGGCTCCACCAGTGGACCTGGAAAGCAGGCCACAACTACAGAAGAGGTTCCAAAATTTTTTGAAACCCACCACTGGTCCTTGGATATGATTATTCTACACTATCATGCTCATATTTATAAAACTCAGTGCCTCTGTGAAAGGTAAGGATGACTACTGCATTTGTGGTGCAATCAGAACATTGCATGTGTTGAAGTTGTTTTAACGCAAACCAAAGATGTCTTTTAAAAAACAAGTTTACATCATATTCTTATGCATGCCAGTGCTGTGTGTGAGGTAATTTAAGGTGGTTCTGACAAGTGTCATCAGCATCTTCATATCCGGTCACATGGGCGGCAAGCCACTCCCATCTGGTCACATGGGCAGCAAGCCACTCCCACAAAGGAGGTCACACCCACAGAGTAGGTTTGAACAATTTTTGAAACCCACCACTGATCAGATTCTATATAAATAAATGTCAGATCCATTTCTGCCTTTGTCTCTGACTTTTCCTTTCTAATAGTCTCCAAATGCACCTAGACTGTTATGTGCTAAGAGCTGGGAAATAGTCTCATGAGTATGTTTTATCTTGAAACAATTTTCATTATTTGGGTTGACATCAGCTATAAAAATTCTTGCATAAGTATTATCCTGCCCAAGTTGTCTGTGCTCTGATCCATGAATCTGAGATCACCGTAATTGATACCATGTGAGACTGCTGTTGAACATCGTCTCAAAGAATGAAATATTTCAAATGCTATATAAATATTTTAAACACTGCTACAAGTAACAGGTGGTGCACTAAGGTTTTCTTGCTTATTTCCAAGTGCAATTTATAGTACAATATTCTTACATTCTAAGGCTGCATTCCTATACATATTAACTTGAACATCCAATTAATTAATTCAATGGGTAAGATTTCTGAATAAATTAGATACAATAAATGGGGGGAGGGATGTGTATGCATGCTTCAAATCAATGTTGACTCCTGTTTGTCTGCCTGGACAAACCCCTGCAGTTTTCTTGACATGATTTCTGAAGTGAGCAGACAATAAGTAAATAGTACCTAGGTAAAAATGCCTTATCGAAATTTATCTGAGTAATTATCTTTACCAGTGGTAAAATTCAAATTATTTTACTACTGGTTCTGTGGGCGTGGCTTGGTGGGCATGGTTTGGTGGGCATGGCAGGGGAAGGATATTGTAAAATCTCCAGTCTCACCCCATTCTGGGACCAGCCAGAGGGTGGATTTGCCGGTTCTCTGAACTACTCAAAATTTCTGCTACCAGTTCTCCAGAACCTGGATTTCACCCCTGATTTTTACCCAGGTGAATTTCCTTTTTTTTACTTTAGTTTTTCTAGCATAGAAGAGAAGTTACAGTATTTTTGGAGTATAAGACGCACCTTTTTCCCTCAAAAAAGAGGCTGAAAATCTGGGCGCGTCTTATACACTGAATACAGCATGTTTTGCCCCCCAAAGCCCCAATCCCTTCACCAAAATAGCCATGCAGAGCCTGTACAAGGCTTTCAGAGAGCTCCTGGGGGCTGGGGAGGGCAGAAATAAGTGAAAAACAGACCGGTTTTTGCTCAATTTTGCCCCCCCTCCGTCCTCAGGAGTACCTTATAAGCCTCCTAAAGGCTATGCATGCAATTGTTTTGACAAAAAAGGGCCCTGTTTTTGTGAAAAGCTGGCCGGTTTTTGCTCGTTTGGACATACACCCCAGGAGCACTTTGCAAGCCTCTTAAAGGCTATTCATGCCTTTTTGGGGGGGAAAATGGGCCATTTTGGGGTGGTTTGCAGAGTGCAAAAACCTTTTTTTAAAAAAATTGTCTCTTCAAAACCTTGTTGTGTCTTATACTCCGAAAAATACGGTAGCTATAAATATGAAATAATATCTGATCTGTGAGTTGCATTGGTTGTTGTTCTGCTTATGGTCTAATTCAAGGAGGTGGTCATTACCTATAAAGCTCTACATGGCATAGGACCTACAGAATGGATTTGCCCTATCCCATCAACCCTTCTCACTCATTCAGACAGGGAAGTTATGTTGCAGATCCTGTCAGGCAAGAAATGTCATCTGGTGCAGTCTAGAAACAGACCCTTCTCTGTTGCTGCCCCCAGAGGTGAGAAGGCACCCCTCTCTTGGCCTTCTGAAAAGGGATCTAAAGTTGGCTCTGTGGCTTTGTGTGAAAGGCACAGAGAACATGCAGCTGTGAGCCTAGCTAGCCCTAAGAGGGCCCGCACCACCAGTAATAACCAGTGTTAAATGTCTATCTTGGAATTTTTACCCTTTTAAAGCTTACTATGTCATTATTCTATATTTTTTTTAATTTTTTAATCCAACCTTAATTTAAATGTTAATTTTATACATTTGTTCTTTGATGGGCAACAGGTGGTTTAAAAATAGATGAAATATAAATGAATGCATGTAACTAAGCAAATTTTATTGATATACATTGAAAAACCCACTCTAGTAAAACTTCAAGACAATTTGTTATTTTGTTTGCACTGGATGAAATTTCATTTTACATACTACTTATGCAAAAAAAAAAGATGTTATGTTGGTTGATTTCTTTAACATTTATTCAAATGTTTCTTTAATTTATCCTTAAAACAAAGATATTTCCACATTCTTATGCCAATGTTATTGCAGTGTGAGGCATTTATCAGGTGATGGCTTAGATGACTACGCTCTTAATATATCTACAGAAAATCTATTTTCAATTCTCAGCTGCCATTGTTTACATGATTTTTAATTAAGTACTGAAAAAAAATAATTTACACTGCAATTTTCTTATTTTACTGAAAGGAGATGGAGAAGGAACTTCTGTGTATCATTTAGGAGAAGAATTTCATTTTTATTGACTTCCCTCAATAATATGCCTGGAAAACTTTCATTTAAATAAATGAATGGCCTTGTAAGTAAGCCTATAAGTATTTTCTAATCTGAAACCCCCTTATACTCAACAAAGTCTGCAAATTATAACTTTTAATGTAACAAAAATAGGAAAAATAGTATATACATAAAAACAATCACATTCATTGTATTTATTTTATTATACATTAATGTATATAGATGAAATTAATTTAGGTTTTATCTTGATCTTATCTTTGTTTTGGTCCCATTCCCCAGCATAGGGTCCCTGATAGGCCACCAGAGAAAAAGATTGGCATTTGACTAAAAAAGTACTGAAATATAAAGAAATGTTACTGTAATGTATAATATAATGTACACCCTCTATTTGTTGTTGAATTATAATTCCCAGTATGGTTTATGATTACCCATCCAGATTAGAATAAAGAAATGCCTATTTCTGGTCGAGAGAGAAGCTAATGTGAAGCCTTTTATTCTGAACTTGATTGTTCACTTGCAGACATTTCATAACCCAACTAGGTAACATCAATGCAAGCAGTTGTGGGATTTGCAGTCCTCACATTCATGATGTTACCTAGTTGGGGAATGAAACATCTGCAAATCAAGCTCAGGGAGCATCAAGGACTCCATAATTTATCCCTGAGCTACATATATTTTCTTCTATTAGAACTTAATGTGTACCAGTATTTGTTCATGAGTTTATATAATGTATATTAGTGGTTTCTTCCTCTGGATACTTAAGAAATTGCTTCATTTTTTTTCTTTTTGCTTATGCTTTTGTGCTCGAAGAGAGGAGACAGTGTTTCTGTGGTATGATTGTTTTCTGCTATACATATTTTCATTATCCTCATTATGAGACTGTAGTCTTACTGCTACCCATACCTTCCAACTGAAAAATTAAATTGTTATGGTTAAGACTTCCATATTTGCTATGGAAAACTAAAATATGTATTTCATTTCCTGATCTAATTTTCTCATAATTCTATAAATTACACTACACTTGGTGAAATGTAGATATGAAATTGCTTGTTTTTGTTATTCTAAACGCTACAACAGACTGCGTCTCAGTGGATCAAAGTCCCTCTCAAACAGGGTGGGTTCTGCCAGTTCTAACCTCTTCTATAGAAGAATTAAAGCTGTCAAGTTTGAACACAATTTGTTTTTCATTGTGTTTTTTACAGTCCCCAATAATATGTTAAGAATATTTATAATGTTGATTAACTGTCTTTTAAGTCAAGTTGATCTTCATGCATACATATACATATGTATATATACGAATATCTCTGTGCATGTCCAGTTTGATTAAGTTTGATTAACTTGCTAAACTTCAAATATCATTATTTGGTTAGAACTTGGCTGCATCTCTCGTAAAGCCAAACAACATGTCATCTCAAATTTTGAGGGTAAGATTTTTCTGATGGATAGATTTGCCTCATCATCCAGGAAACAAATTGATTCTAATGTTATGTATGGTTTTTTTTGTTACCAACCATGTGAAATATTTTTGGAATTTTCATTAAGTGACACTCACTCAGGAGCAATTCATTTTGGCAACTTTTGGTTACTTGTATTCTCTGCTTTTACAGCATTTCTAAGTACTAGAAACTAAATAGCATATACTTCTATTTTCAGCCAGTATTGTAGGCCCAATTGGCAAAAGAAAGCTCAGAACTGTATTGGTTGGAAGCATGCTGAAGAGACCTTCATCCTGCAATGGATAGACAATGGCTAAAATCAAGATGATGATTTCTATTTAAGAAGTACTTTTTGTAGCTGAGAAGTGGGCATGAATTATTTCCCCTTAGCAAAATAAAAGAAAAGCTTTACTGTTTCAAGAAGTGATTTTCTGTATGCAGTTCTCCAACTTGGACCTTTATATTTTCTTCCAGAGATTATCCTGAAGGAAGACATACAGTAACATTAAGTTGACCATGGTATATGGTGCTGCATAAGAGAGATAGAGTAGGATAAAAAAAATGATATAACTGAGTGGAAGAAAGAAAAACCTCATCAAGAAAATACACACACACAGACACACACACACACAATTCCACATATAATCCTTGAAGTTTGCAGTATTCTCAGTATGAAGAAAGTCAATCTTTGCTATTTAAATGCAAAGGATTACTTTCATACTTTGTGAGATGCAAAGAACTTTGGGGTTTTGTTTTGTTTTTTGTAATTTTGTTTTCAACCACTTTGTTACTAAAGAGGCAATCTATTTGTGTAATTAATCAGTCAAAATATCCCAAGGATTCTTTCTTCTTTTTTCATCCCCAGAAGATGCCTATTGTTGTTCACAATGTAATGAAAATATTTCATCAAGGTTTTCTGCTGTGATTGATGGTCTTTGTTGAATTTAGTTGAAGGTATTTTTGTCTAAGTAGTGCCTTGAGCTCTTTATTCACTTTCAGGGGTATGGAACATCTCCTTAATTCTTTACTAGTAACAGGTGTTTCCTCTATAGGAATCCATTAGCTCTATGTTTTTCAACAATACAAATCTGATTTTGATTTTAAGCATGAATAGGGAAGGGGAAAAAATCCCCATGACATATTAAATAATTTACAAGCAAACTTCAAAAAATATAGAAGAGAAGTATTCAAAGACTAAAGACTAAATTCATAGCCATTTTCCCTCTACTCTGTTAGATTTCTATAGCTATTGTTTTAGCTACAAAGTAAGTCTCATGGATATAATTTTTTTTAATGATCAATTGATACTTTTTTGGAAAGCCAGAGAAAAAAATGTTAGTTGATTCCTAATAACTCATCCAGAATTTTCAAGATATTCAGTTTTTTCTTGTGTAAAAAATAGAGAAATAATGGTGAAAAGAGTTTGATCAATAGACAAAATAAGTAAAATACATTAAAACCAATTATTTTTCATATGAAAAGTGAGTTAAGCTTTGAATATGTTTTACAAACATTTTTTAACAATTATTTCCCATATATTGCTGTATTTGATTTCAGCTGCTGTGCTTATTTCTGTAGGGGTTAGAAATTTCTGTAACATGACATTCTGCCATTTAACGCGTTTTCTTAAAAAAAAACCTGTTGATTATGGAAACAATCTCTTGAAATTCTATCAATGATAAAAACTTTAAAAAATTAAACAGGAAATTCTAAAATGGCATACCACATTCCACAAATTAACAGATGAACATTTAATACCATCTCTATTGCATACTAAAGATCATATAGTGATTTCTCTCTCTCTCTCTCTCTCTCTCTCTCTCTCACACACACACACACACACACACACACACAAACACAAACACACACACACACACACACACACACACACACACACACACACACACACACACACATATATATATATATATATATATATATATTGAATTACAAGTTAAACATTCTACATTTTGGAACTAGTATACTTAATTGCAGCACACAAAGCTGATGTATTGAAGCTGGTCTGCAGCGTAAGTCATAAGATATATTATTTTGGAGAGTGAACTCCATTGATTTCAACTTAGTTCAGATGAATGGTTTGGCCAGTAAAGATTTAAGGGGATATATAAAACTACAGGCTAAAATATAGGAAGGAAACAGAAACAAATGGAGGTGAACTAGAATTCAATTTGTGAGAGTTATAATTTAACTTCATATATTTGATTAAAGGTCTGATCAGTCTTTAGCAATAAAGAATAATATGCAATTACCAGTTCAGATATGTTCCTCAATAGGATATATTTTCATCCCTTTCACTTGAACAGCTAAAAAGTTAAAATAGAATTTCTCTATAGCTGCAAGAATTTAATGTTCAATTAAGAGTTCAATATGAGTTATATCAATGAATCTCAATGTATTTAAATCTTTTATAGTGATGAATACCATCTGCCTTTTCACATCAGTCTTACCTTTAGGCAAGTTCATAAAGAAAGATGCTTGCCTTGTAGCTTCATTTTCTGAGTGATGTTAGTACTTCTGTAAAGGATGACCTTTCAAAAAGAATCTAATGGATATGTCTTGCATTGCATTCTTTGATCTATTTCCACTTCTTTCTTAATTCGAAGTAGTTGCACTTATTTATACTTACAATGAGGAATTTACAGAAAAAATAATATTTGTGTATGTGCCATTATAAAAATCTAAGCAAGATTAAAGAAATGATGATTGTTTGTGCAATTTCTTTTGGTTATAATATAGAATCAGAGAAATAGCAAAAACTTTAGGACTACAAATTGACTATGGCTTCGGCTTACAAAGAAAAACTTTATAAAATGTTTTACCGGTGGCATATGCCACCTGCAAGACTGGCAAAAATGTTTAGTAACCTATCTGCTAAGTGTTGGAAAAGCAGTCAGACCCCAGAAACCTATTGCCATATATGGTAAATCAATGTGTAGTAAAGCAAGAGAATATTGGGAGAAAATGTAAAACTGGCAGGAAATTATAATCAAACAGAATATTGAGTTGAAACCAGAAACATGTCTCCTAAGTATACTACCAGAGGGCTATGATAAAGGGACCGCATACTTAGTTTTACACATACTGACAGCAGCAAGGATCATATATACTAAATATTGGAAAAATGTGAATACCCCACTAGAGGAGGCTGTAATTCTGGAGAGAAAAAAAGACTGTGCTGAAAGTTAGATTAACTTTTAAAATTAAAGATCAAGATGATACAGAACATTATATGATTTAGAATAAATTCTATGAATGGATGGAAGCAAGAGGTAGGGAAAAAAGTAATATCATAAATGTTAGTACTGAAAATAAGGAAGTAAATAATGATAATACTTTAATATAAGAAGAAATTTAGCTACAAGCTTTTTGGTTATATTGTTACTATTGTTACCATATCATTATTTTTGTTAGCTTG